>NW_007107489.1:0-822 GCF_000164805.1 Carlito syrichta
CAATATCTTCAAGTCTCAACACGTTTACTGACAAGTGAGAATGGAGGGGCTGACTGGATCCCACACTTTCCCAGAAAAACTTTCTCTAACTTAGAACGACACGGAGAGCCCCTGTGTTCTAGCAGTGCCTGTTTTCCAGGCACCCCTTTAAGTTTTGGCTATACAGAGAAGACACCCCTATAGCCAGCTGGGGGCAGACAACAACCCAAAAGTCCAACATCTTTATTGGCTAGTTCTTACTCTCTAGGGAGAGTAAGGCTGATGGGTACAACTTTGTGACAGCAAACCCCCTCATATATTCATTAAGCAGAAAAAAAATCAGACATGGTAGTCTTAGGTTCGAAATCACCAAGTTGCAAAGAATCAAGGAGCTGCGTTGACATAGATGAAAACTGTTGTAACAAACAACAGTAACAGCACCACTTATGAAATGCCTACTGTGTACTAGGGGCTGTAAGTGTGTTAAATGGCGCGTGAGATGGATGACAGGCTCTCTCAAAGATGAGGAAGTCCGAAAAGAGAATTTCAATAATCACCCCCTTCATACACAGCTACAGATTTTTCATAAGGTCTGGATTCGGAGATGGTCAAGATGCTGGGTGAAAATAGGGTACTTAACACACATCCACACGGATATACAAAGAAACGAACACACAACCACACGTCCACACGACAAGCGGGTTACTGGAATGTTACAAATGCACAGCATGAAGATGCCACAGTCAGCCAAGATAACACAGGAAAGTGGGAACTGACTCTGTCACCTCTTCTCCCCAAGGCGAGGGAAAAACAACCCCAGAATTCTTAAAATAACTCTCGCTT
>NW_007107490.1:0-714 GCF_000164805.1 Carlito syrichta
AAGGGAAGTTGTATTTAGGCAACATTTTGGAAGTAGAGTCAACAGAATCCACTGAATTATCTTTTAATTCAATAAGTATTATTCAATGATTTAATTAAATAAAGATTTAAACATGGTACCTGTTCTTAGGAAGTTTATTTGCTGGGAAGGAGCAGACATTGTGTGGTTCATAGGGCAGTGAAGGCAAAATGTTACCTCTACTCTCATGGGGCTTTCTGGCAAGGACTGAGAATTAATTGAAATAAAACAACATGAGGGAAGCATATAAATTTATTTAAGCATGAAGCCTTCATAAGAAAATAAAGACCCAAAGATGCAGTTGGAGTTGAACATTTACATATTAAATTGGACAAAGAATAATAAATTGTGAAAAACTGTTGAGGCAGAAGGACTTGGGCTAAGGTAGTTAATTAGATACAGAAGTGACTAGAAAGATAAGGATGAGTTTAACAACATTTGCTTGTACAGAATTCTTTCCATCTCAACTATCTGTGCTTAAAAATAGAAGTGAAACTTTTCTTCTGGTGGGAAGGACATCTTCCATATGGGGGTTTTATCTTCTACATTCAACATGAAAAAGAGGAGGATCAAAACATCCTTCTTGAAGTCACTGTTGTTGTTGCTGTGTGTTTTTAAAGTGCCTTTAGCTTGAAATAACCCTTATCCCCAAATAGAATGTTTTAGGGTGGCATATTCATCCATCCTTCATTTCTC
>NW_007107491.1:0-975 GCF_000164805.1 Carlito syrichta
TTCAGCAAATTCTTTCTTCCAGTGAATGCCCCTGAAAGAACACAGATGTAGAGACAGAGCTCTATCCTGGGATTCCTTGCTGTTCTTCCACTCCCAAGAATGGAGTGCCTGGATTCATTGTTTGCTTTGCCATCTGCTCCTTCAGGATGCTTCCCATGACAGTGACAGCCTAGGTCAGGTGACCTTCTTGTGTGCCTGCACGATGTTCATGTTTCTCTTTGATGACTCTGATCTCACTGCATCATAACCATCTGTTTGCTCACCTGTATCTCCCTTTTAAACCTGGAGTTCCCCAAGAGCTTGGGTTGCCCATGATTGTCTGCTGTATATATTGCACTTAGTGCAGTATCCAATCTTTGGTTACCACTGATCATTATGTATTTGGTCAGTAAATGAATGAGACCTTGAGGAGATCTCTTAACCTCTCTGAATCCCTTTTTGGTGTTATGGTTAAATTAAGGATGGGCCGAAACAGAATGAATCGTAACTGTGCCCCTGTAACAGCCCACCTGGTTTTTCATTTTACTTTGACGTCTATGTTGAGACAGTGGATTTTAAAGTCTGCCCTGTACACCAAGGCTCTGTTTAACCTACCATGGCTCACAAAGGGCTTTCTGATGTAATGTAGGTCTTGTTCCTGGATTAGGGAGCAGACTTCACCCAAGTGATGACAGCAAAGAATCTCCTACTTTGTCTAAGTCTTCATTAAGCTCTTTCAGGTGGTGAGGAAATGATTTGCACATGTTACCTCAGGGAATCGAGTTTGTTGTAAGGAAGCAAAGGATGTGAGGAAATCAGGAACCTTCCTCAGCAGTGGTGCAGGCACTCTGGTTCCTGAGCTTTCCCAGTTGGAACAGCCTACAGTTAACATGGCGATGTCCATAATCAGGTTGCAGCAAAAACTCCAACTCAGTCACTGTAGTCCTCTAAGCAGAAGACGGAGCTCCCTAAAGCTTTCACTGTGTGCTTCGTCAG
>NW_007107492.1:0-2979 GCF_000164805.1 Carlito syrichta
ATGTGTGACCCGGGGGAATTCTGAATTGCTCTTTCTTGACACCTTCTCCTGTCAGGGAAAGCAATGAGACTGTGGATTGCTGGTGGGAGTGGCCTTTCTTAGGCCTGGGGTGCACGGGCACCTTCCTGGCTTACGTCTGTGCCCAATGTGTGCTGCAGTGTCACCTCTTTGCTGTGACTATTATTCTTCATTGCCGCCTGCTGTAACACCTCATTCTCACTCTTTCCCCTTGATTTGTGTTCCTTTCCCTAGAGGGCCTTTGCGTACGAGCGTGAAACCTCCGTGTTTCACGGAGAGAAATCTGCAAGGCATAGTGCCGCAATGAGTGACACAAGTGCTCCACAGTCACGAGCAGGAGAGCATTATGTGTGGATGGGGAGAATTCTAAGTTGTTTTTCCCTATGGCGTTTAAACCTAATAAGGACTACCAAGGCTGTGCCGTTTTCATTGCCGAGTAAGCACGGAGAGCCTCTGTTACACTGGGGGTGATGCTGGGTCCTCCTGGGGACACGCTATTGAAGCCTGCGCTGCACTGCACTTCATTGGCAGTCTGTATACACTGGCTTTGTGCGTGCTCTCCTCCCTGATTCACTATACTAGGCGGGGAGCATTTGGTGACCAGAGTGCAACTTCAGCTGCTGCACTGACTGGATCCAGATCTCCACAGCCATGGGTAGCCAAGCATGCTTCATTCAGCGGAGAATGCTGAAAAGTTTTCTCTTTTCACACGGGCGTCTCACACGGAATACAATGGCTCTGCGGGTTCATTTGCCAACGAGGCCCGAGAGCCATTGTTTGCTTTCCGGAAAACAACAGTCTTCCATGGGAGACATTCCTCCAAACGGCACGTCACTGAATGGGGGGGCAACAAGTATTATAGTGGCTTGGTCTTTGGCGTGACGCCTGATTCTCCCTGTTTTTCAGCGTGTATTATCCTACATTGAATGCAAAGGCCTAGCAGAGCTGTATGCAACGTTTCCTGTATACAAAGTGCACAACTCCATGGTGCCACACTGAGCGACATGACCGGTTCGCTGTCATCTTTGGGAAAGCATGATTTGTTCACCTACTGAATTCTAAAGTGTTTTTGATTTGACCTGTCCGTCTCCTATCCGAAGCCATTGCTCTTCCGTTGGCATTTACGAGGAAGAGCTGACAGGCTTGGCTTGCTGGCTGTGAGTGTGCATCAGCTTGGGAAATGCTGTGTCAAATGTTGACTGCATTGTGATGTATTTTCCAGTAGTTTGATTCTTGTGTGCTGTACGGTGTAATACACGATTCTCAAGGTACGGCTTGAATGAGCATAGCCGAGCATGTTATGTCGATACTTCACATGTAGGAATGAGCATGTCAATGGTGTCAGACTGAGTGAAATGAGTGCTACACACTCACTTGTAGAAAAGCAGTGCTTGCCTTCTGTTTGAGCCCTGAACGTTTTACCCCTTGGCGTTTCTCTAGGCTAGGAAATGCAGTCACTCTCGCGTTGGCCTTGCTGAATAAGCGTAGACGGCCTCTGTGAGGCTTGTTGTGCATGTGCATCTTCCCGGGGAAGGAGCTTTTCAAAATGTGCAGCGCTCTTTAGGGGCTATCTATGTTATTCTCACTTGGTGCATGCTGCAACACATGAGTCTGAGTCTCGCGGTTTTCTTCTCATTTGGACTTCGGCTGTGCAGAGCGCCTCTGTTTGAACTAAGAGTTCTCTCATGGGACACGCTTTGCCCATGTGCAGCTCTACGCTGCCACCCAGGGGGCGATGGGAACCCCACAGTGGAGCAAGAAGGCATTACTTGGTGAATTCCCTGGGTGCATTCTGAAATGTTTCTCCCTTTCAAATTTTTGTGTGGGAGGATACACAATTGCTCTGCCAAACGCATTGACGGAAAAGAGCTGACTGCCTTGGTGGTGCTTGTTTTGAATGTCCGTCTCCCTTGGAAAGTGCTGTGTGAGAAGTGTGCTGCACTGTGAGGTTCTGGCACTGAGTGTGCGTGCTGTCATTCCTCCTTCCCACTTGTTCCCTTTCGTGTATCTTACGCTCTACAGGGTGACTGCTTTGGCGTGCGGCTTGTCAACCTCTCCCATGCGGGAATGCTCATCTCCCCTGTGCCACAATGAGGGATCTGAGACATTCACAGTTACTTGTGGGAAGGCATTATGTGTGACCCGGGGGATTCTGAATTGCTCTTTCTTGACACCTTCTCCTGTCAGGGAAAGCAATGAGACTGTGGATTGCTGGTGGGAGTGGCCTTTCTTAGGCCTGGGGTGCACGGGCACCTTCCTGGCTTAGTCTGTGCCCAATGTGTGCTGCAGTGTACCTCTTTGCTGTGACTATTATTCTTCATTGCCGCCTGCTGTAACACCTCATTCTCACTCTTTCCCCTTGATTTGTGTTCCTTTCCATAGAGGGCCTTTGCGTACGAGCGTGAAACCTCCGTGTTTCACGGAGAGAAATCTGCAAGGCATAGTGCCGCAATGAGTGACACAAGTGCTCCACAGTCACGAGCAGGAGAGCATTATGTGTGGATGGGGAGAATTCTAAGTTGTTTTTCCCTATGGCGTTTAAACCTAATAAGGACTACCAAGGCTGTGCCGTTTTCATTGCCGAGTAAGCACGGAGAGCCTCTGTTACACTGGGGGTGAAGCTGGGTCTTCCTGGGGACACGCTATTGAAGCCTGCGCTGCACTGCACTTCATTGGCAGTCTGTATACACTGGCTTTGTGCGTGCTCTCCTCCCTGATTCTCAGAGCTCTCCTGTATATGCACTATACTAGGCGGGGAGCATTTGGTGACCAGAGTGCAACTTCAGCTGCTGCACTGACTGGATCCAGATCTCCACAGCCATGGGTAGCCAAGCATGCTTCATTCAGCGGAGAATGCTGAAAAGTTTTCTCTTTTGACACGGGCGTCTCACACGGAATACAATGGCTCTGCGGGTTCATTTGCCAACGAGGCCCGAGAGCCATTGTTTGCTTTCCGGAAAA
>NW_007107493.1:0-905 GCF_000164805.1 Carlito syrichta
TCGACCAGGGCTTTTTTTTGTAGGAAGTTTTCTTATTACGTGGTCGATTTCCTTGATTGTTATTGGTTTATTTAGGGTCTCAATTTCTTCTTGTTCCAACCTAGGTAGGTTGTGTGATGTCAGCAAGTCTTCCATTTCCTTCTGGTTTTCAAGTTTGTTTCCATACAAGTGTACGTAGTAGTCTCTAATGATCTTTTGTATTTCTTCAGGGTCAGATGTGACTTCATCTTTTGTGTTTCTGATTATGCTTATTTGGTTTTTTTCTCGTTTTTTCTTGGTCAGTCTAGCTAGGGGACCATCAATCTTGTTTACCCTTTCGAAGAACCAGCTTTTTGTTTCATTGATTTTTTGTATTATCTTTTTGTCTTCTATGTCCTGGATTTGGGCTTTTATTTTGGTGATCTGGATTCTTCTGCTGAAATTAGGGTTTTTGTGGTCTTGCTTTTCCAGCTTCTTTAGGTGGCTTGTTAGGTTGTCAATTTCTGTTCCTTCCATTTTCCTCATGTGTGTTTGTAGGGATATAAATTCCCCTCTTATTACAGCTTTTAAGGCATCCCAGAGATTTTGGTAAGATGTTTCTTTATTTTCATTTGTTTCCAGGTATCTTTTGATCTCTATTTTGATGTCATCATTGACCCAGGAGTTATTTAGCATCATGCTGTTTAGTGTCCATGTCTTTGTGGGTTTTGGGGGGACTTTGTTGGTGTCAATGTTTATTTTTATTCCACTGTGGTCCGAAAAGGTGCATGGCAGACTTTCAGTCCTTTTAAATTTGCTTATACTTGATTTGTGTCCAATTATGTGGTCGATCTTAGAATATGTTCCATGTGGTGATGAGTAGAATGTGTATTCTGTGGTCTTTGGATGGAGTGTTCTATAGGTATCAATTAAGTCCATTTGGTCCA
>NW_007107494.1:0-711 GCF_000164805.1 Carlito syrichta
CGTTTCACCAAGTTGCCCAGGCAGGTCTCGAACCTGAGGGCTCAGGCAATCCACTCATCTCAGCCTAACAAAGTGTGGGATTACAGGCTGAGGCACCAAACCCGGCTATCATGTGGTTCTTGTTTTTACATTTGTTGATGTATTTAATTACGTTTATGGTTCTGCATATATTGAACCAACCTTGCATCCTGGGGATGAAGCCTACTTGGTCATGACAAATGATTTTTGAGATGTGTTGTTAGATCTGATTTGCTAGAATGTTTTAAAAATTTTTGCATAGATGTTCACCAGGGACATTGGCCTGTAGTTCTCTTTCTTTGTTGGGTATTTGCCCAGTTTGGGTATCAGTGTGATGTTAACTTCATAAAATGATTGGGGGAGAGTTCTATCTTACTCAATTGCCTGAAATACTTCCAATAGGATTGGTATCAGCTACCTGTATGTTTTGAAGAGTTCCAATGGAAAGCCATCTGTTCCAGGGCTTTTGTTTGTAGGTAGTTGTCTTATGACAAAGTCAATTTCCTGGGTTCTTATTGGTTTATTCAGTGTCTCAATGTCTTCTTGTTTCAACATTGGTAGGTTGTGCAATGTCAGAAATTCCTACATTTTATTTAGATTTTCAAGTTTGTTTTCAATACTAATCTCTGATAATCTTTTGTAATTCTTCAGAGTCTGTTGTGACTTGATCTTTTGCATTTCTGATTTTGTTTA
>NW_007107495.1:0-1130 GCF_000164805.1 Carlito syrichta
AACTGAGGTGTTCTCCTTAGGAACTCTTTCCACAGCCCTCCCACACCCATGTGTGACTCTTGCTGGGCACCATGTTCAAAGGCCTCTAACCAGAGAAGATCCGTCTTTGCAAGAGCAGTGCAGCTCAAGGCTAGGTATGGGAGCTCTTGACAAGTGGCACTGAATGCATTCAGCAGCATCTGGTAATGTCGAAAACACAGCGCTATTGCTTTGGCCAAGTGAGTTCCAACAGGTCTTTTACCATTCTTCTGGGGGAAATGGTCCTCAAGGTGGGATGGTTCAGGGAAGTTGGAGAACTCATGTGTCAAGGGTACCAGGACTGCATTCAGGATCAGACAATGACAACGATTGACAGCATTATGACTGCAACTGGCGAGGCCAGACCAGGAGATGCAGGGAGGCTCAGCACTGAAGGTGACACACAAGCAGATACCTGAGCCCAATACCAGCATCAGTGAGGACCAGTCACTGGGGGCTGAGCATCCTGAGAACAGCATCAAAGTAAGGTCAGACCTAGGGACAGGGAAGCAGGGACACACTGACCCTGGCATGAGCTACCACACCGTGTGGACTGGAAGATGGGGGCTGACTCTGACTGTGGCTTTCCCTGTTCTCTGCCTGCCTGCATCAACACATTTTCCTCGGGGCCCCTCGCATGTCTGGGATGGGCCAGCATTATCTCACCCTTCCTCCCACAACATGTCCAGACCACACTTCACAGGGTTACACTGCCAGCCCCAAGTCCCTGACTAGAACCTATTTCCTTCTCGCCAATGTAAGGCAGACCTGTGTGTCCTTAGAAAGTTCATCTGACCTTGAGAAGTTTATTTTCTTACCTGCAAAATGAGGTTTTGAGTGCCCCGAGGAGTCCATGAGTCAACAATGACAAGAAACCAGGGACAGAAAACTGTCCTGATCAGTGACAAACGGGGGCTTGTGGGCCTCAGGCTGGAGGTTAAACAGCCCAAACTAGCAACTCCGATCCTTTGGCTATCCCCCTGGCTTTCCTACACCTCCGCTCAAACTCACACATGCACCCCTGCTACATAAATACCCATGTGCACACACATTACAGACACTTATGCACACACATTATATACATGCATGCATTAAATGCACACATATGCTGC
>NW_007107496.1:0-760 GCF_000164805.1 Carlito syrichta
CAGGTGAGGCAGAAGGATCGCTGGAGCCCAGCAGATTGAGGCTGCGGTGTCCATGAGCATGCCCCTGTGCTCCAGCCTGGGTGACAGAGGGAGACTCTGACTCAAAAAAACCAGTACATGACTGGGCATAGTAGCTCAGCCTGTCATCCCAGCACTTTGGGTGGCTGAGGTGAGAGGACTGTCTGAACCCAGGGGTTTGAGACCAGCCTGGGCAACTTGGCGGGACCTCGTCTCTACAATTAAAAAAAAAGTTAGCCAGGCATGGTGGTGAGCACTTGTAGTTCTAACTATTTGGAAGACTGAGGCAGGAGGATCACCTGAACCTGGGAATCTGCAGTAGCTGTGATCATGCCACTGTACTCCAGCTGGGCAACAGAGACTCCAACTCAAAATAAATGAATACATAAATAAAGTGCATATTTCAGGGGCATTCAGTACATTCCCGCTGTCCCACCCCGGACTAAACCTGAGAGTTCTGGCCTTCATCGCACCATCAGAAACCCTCCCCTCCCCCCAGCCCCTGTTGACCAGGACCCTGTCTGCTTGTGGATTTGCCTGTTCTAGGTATGTCACATAAATGACTGCAGTCCACAGCCTGGTGTGCCTGGTTCCTACCCTTCTGCCTGTTTTTCAGGGAGGGAAACCCACACTGTGTCTCCCCTGCCCTCAACCAGGACGCCTCTGACACCAGACACCAACCAGCTGTCCCGCAAGTTTCTTGCTGATCCTGCCTCCCTGGAAGACACGTCACATCCCATGG
>NW_007107497.1:0-1388 GCF_000164805.1 Carlito syrichta
CCAGCAGTTCGAGGCTGCGGTGGCCGGGAGTGGCCACTGCACTCCAATCTGGGCAACAGAGTGAGACTCCAACTCAAAAAAACAAAAAATAAATTAGAAAAGTGAAAAGGAAATCTAGATAAAGTAATAGTAATAAATATGCTAAACAAAGTTAGCAAAGCATGCAATAGCAAATAAAGTAAGAGAATGCTGTGAATATTTTATGTAAGTAAATTTAAAAACATAGATAAAAATTAATCTTATAAAAAATATTTTCAAAAATGTAAGATGAAATAGTAAATCTGAATAGTAACAACTAAAGTTTTGTTACCTTAAATTCCAAGGTTTTAGATGGAAACTTCAGCAAACATTTAAGAAACAAATGCTCCCTATCTCATACAGCCTATTCTAGTACTAAAAAAGTTAGAATACTCCGAGTTAGGCAAGTAATGTAATTATGTAATTTTGACAACAAAACCAGAAAAGGACAGTATGAGGAAGAAGCATTATCAACTAATCTCAAAGTAATAAAGCAATGATAACTTTTTGTAATAGATGATAACAAATCAGTGGCAATATACACCATAGTTAAGATTTTTCTTTTTTTTTATAAATATATAGGGTACAATTCAGGGTTAAGTATACAAACGTTGATTATGCAGTTACCCTTGCTAATGAGGTAAAGGATTTTTCAAATAATATGTGTTCTGAAATCAGTAAAGTTTATTACAAACAAAAAATCATGAAAAAACTGGTTTTATATCACAAATGTTAGTATATTTTACTTTAAAAAAATCTATATTTTCCCACATTAGGAGCTTTACAAGGGAAAGTCATGTAATATTTTAAGTAGTTGATTAAAAACAGCTGATAAAATTTAATCTCTATTATAATTAAATAATGTTTATTAAGCCAGGAATAGAACTTTTCATAACTGATAAATAATATCTGAAGATAGTATGTATAAACTCTTCAGCCCACTCAGAATTAAATTATACTTCTACCATATTACTTTGGAAAAATTATTTAACATTGTTGTGCCAAAAATCTTTCACTCAGAAGTACATGATTTTATATATAAATTACTTTGAAATGTGTCTAAATAAATAGCTAAAAAGCACTAATCCATTCTAAAATTGCCAACCATACTGTAAAGTGAAGCCTGTGGTAGCTGTGAGTGTGCTACTGCACTCCAGCCTGGGCAACAGAATGAGACTTCCACTCAAAAAAACAAAAACTAGGAACTCATAAACTTTTTTTTCTTTTTAGCAATGATGATACTGTGAACATTTTTGAGAAATAGTGACTGAAATTCATTGTGCTTTGATATCATGGTGGCCAAAGTGAAGAGCTTGATTTGGCAAGGAACAGAATGCTCAGACATTAGGGGTCTCATAGTGGGTTGTTTC
>NW_007107498.1:0-826 GCF_000164805.1 Carlito syrichta
TTCCACCCAGGAGCAGTAATTCTTGTTTGGTTCTCAAAAGGTGCTCTTCAGAAATATTTGCTTGAATTTTACTCCTCGAGGGGTTCATGATTGAAAACAGCTGCTCATAAATGTATGTGCTGCCCCAAAGTGATGCCATAGATAAGCCATCCTTGTGAACTTCAAAATGGAACTATGCATGGGGTCATGAAGAAAATAAACACTAAAAAACACATAATGTTTAAAGAGTTTCTGGAGCTGCACGACTAGCTGTCCTGGGTTGCATGAGGCCTGCAGGCTGTGAGTTGTATATGCTTGGTCTAAAGTGGCTCTGTTATCTTTAAACAATGGGATTCCTACTCCAGCAAGGGAAGCAGGGCCCTAAAGAGCCCCCTGAGGTGACTCCCTCTCCACGTTGCCTCATTTCACACCTTGACTCTGTTCCGAGTCCCTCAGAAATGACCTTGCCCCAAGGCAAGGACACTAATTTTGACTTTCAATCCATGAAAAACTCCGGGAAAATTTTTCTTTTTATATTTAAAAGAAAAATAAAATGAGAGAAGACTAAGAAGTCAAGAAAGTATATAGAGAGATGAAAAGAATATGAGGAAATTCTTGAGAGTTTCAGGGATGATCTGGTCTCTCATCATACCATCATTATCAATTATTATTATAGTAGTTATTATTATTATTTTGAGTCGGGATCTCATTCTGTTACCTAGGCTGGAGTGCAGGGTCAGGATCACGGCTCACTTCATCCTCAACCTCCTGGTCTCAGTGATCCTTCCACCTCAGCCTTCTGGAGTAGCTGGATGACAGGTGACACCATCACATCTGGCTATTTTTT
>NW_007107499.1:0-724 GCF_000164805.1 Carlito syrichta
GCTGCCGTGGCCGGGAGCGGCCACTGCACTCCAGTCTGGGTGAACAGTGAGACTCCAACTCAAAAAAAAAAAAAAAAAGGAAAAAAACTCAAGGAAGTTCCAGCTACTTGGAAGGCTGAGTTGGAAGGATCGCCTGAGCCCAGCAGGTCAAGGCTGCGGTGGCCGGGAGCGTGCCACTGCTCCCCGGCCTGGGCGTGCCCTCCAGCCAGGATGAGAGAGTGAGACAACTCAAAAGAAGAGCTCAAGGAGACCCTGAGCATCAACACGGCACATCTCATCCTCTCTAGACAGCCCCAGATGTCGGAAGGGGTCAGAGCGCACCCCCTCTGCTCTCAGGGGCATGCCACTTCCCACACCTCAGGGAACCAGGCGGAAGGCAGACGCCAGGGGTGGCATCTCTGCCTACGAGCCTAGGCTCCTCGGGATGCTCTGGCGATCGTTCCGTCCCTCCCTGCAGGAGAAGGTCGGACCGAGGCTGCTTCGCTCTCCCGGGCTGCACGTCAAGTCGCCAGATCTCTCCGCCCTGCGCGGCGGCCACACCGAGCACCCAACCTGGGGCAGGGAGCAACGGTCACTTCCCCGCTCCCGGGCACAGTATGCAAATCCGAGCACCACCAGGAAGTGGCTGGGACCTCTCGGCCGAGCCCCGAGGCAGCCAGCTCCTCTCCCGCCGCGCCGGGCAGCGCCGCCACAGCTCGCTCCCCGGCCGTGGGGCCTCCGGGCC
>NW_007107500.1:0-786 GCF_000164805.1 Carlito syrichta
ATCCTAGAAGTCACTCTTAATACAGCAGCAAGAATCATCTTGGAATGTGTGAGTGAGCCAGGCCACTGCTCTGAACCAGCCCCAGTGAGTCCCATCATCTCTTACTGAAAGCCCAAATCATGACCATGACCCCCACAGCCTGCCTTGGCTGCCCCATTTCTGATCTCCCAATGCCCTGCAGGTGATTCAACCAGTCCCAGCCACAGTTATATCCTTGTCCTTCCCTGGACAGTCCAGTCACTTTGACCCCAGAACATTGGCACGTGCTTCTGTCTGGAAAGCGTGTCCCCTTGTTGCCTGAATGCTGGGACAGATGAAGGTTTTGGCCAAATCCAACCTTGGCTAAGCTAGAAGCATATCCAGGAATAGAGGTTGGAGAGGGAGAGGAGGGTGTTCAAGGAGAGAAACATAATATTTCCAGTTGGAAAGTAACACACAAGAAAATGTTTATTTAGAGTGAGTCCATAAGACAAATCACAGTTTTTAAAAACTGAATGAAGACCACATATATCACAAAACCCAAAACGATTCCACACTTTATTAGTCTACTGCCAGACACACTTCTACAACACCGCCCTCCACAATTTTACTGCTTCTCCTTATGACAGTGATTTACTAATACCATTTTCTACAGAGAGAACAGATCGATGATATAGCATGGCTGATGGAAAATATGATTTTTGCCTTTGATGTTTGGAAATGCAAAACTATGCACCTTCCCACACACATGTCCTCGCTTGTGTATTCATGCAGCAAGTCTGTGCTCTGCAGATGAATACATCCTGG
>NW_007107501.1:0-876 GCF_000164805.1 Carlito syrichta
TCAGGTCGAGGCTGTGGTGGCCAGGAGCGGCCACTGCACTCCAATCTGGGCGACAGAGTGAGACTCCAACTCAAAAAAAAAAAAAAGAAAGAAAAAAGAGAGAGAGAGAAATACTAATAACGAAATGGTGTTGTGATACCCAGCAATTTAAAAAAATATATAGTTAAATTCTCTAAACCACTTCTCACAACAAAATAAATTTTAGATGCATTGAAGATTTAAGCATTAAAGGTGAAATAATAAAAATGTTCAAGAAAAGTCACAGGTAGTTATCCTGATTTCTTGGAGGGAGGGTGGGGTGAAGGCAGAAAGACTTTTTCTAAGCATATCAGCTAGTCTCCAGGAAAAGATGAGTCTGACTGTATGTGAGTTAGGAGCTCTTATTTGACAATCAAAAAAATGAAATCAAGCAAAACGACGGATGTGAGAGAGGCTAGCTAACATATTCAAAGCTACTATTTTAGCTGGGCGTGGTGGCTCAGTCATAATGCTTTATGAAGTTAAGTGTGTCCTGAACATGTCCAATCTAGGTAATTACCCAAGGGAAAGGAAAGGTTTGTGTTCACACGAAAGCTTGTCTGAGTTCTGGCAGCAGATTGATTCATAGTTGCCCCAGCTTGGAAGGGACCCATCTGAACCCCTGAGGAGAAGGGTAACTTAGCCTGTATCATAAAACTGTAAGGTGTTGGCTTCACCCTTTCTCTCCATTCTTTTCTCCCTTCCATGCATGGTTGCCTACAGATTATTATTTTGGCAGAGGCTGTTCACTAACAATTATCTTCATGTCCTCTGGGGCTGCCCTGGAGATGAATGAGCCTGTTTTTCTTTCCAAGAACAATGACCCTTGGGGTCCCCAGATCCCGCCCTCTCATCCTG
>NW_007107502.1:0-924 GCF_000164805.1 Carlito syrichta
CAGGACCGCTAGTCACCCTTTGCATTCCAGTCAGTGTGAACTAAGTTCTTAGGGTGTTCCCAAAGAAGTGTCCTTTGCTCATTTGGTTGGCTGCAACCTAATGCTCAGGAGATAACTAAGCCACTTACCTCCCATACATTAATGTCACTTAGACAGCACTCTAGCTTTGAGTCAGGGGTGGAGGACTCTGCCCAGCAGGAGGTTTTTCAGGGCCAGGTACTAGCACCTGCTATAGGAAGAATCCCCCATATGGGTTCATGTGAGGGAGGAAGGGCAGAGAAGGTCACTGAGGGCTGAGCCCAGATATCTATGATGTCTGTCTCTGGTCTCATTGCCTGACATGGAGGAGAGTGTAGGTTTGTTTCTGATCTGCGGTTTAAATGCAGATTCAGTAGCACTGGAAGATAGAGGACCAGGGAGGAAGAGGAGCAGTATGCCCCAGAGTGAAATTCCCTAATCCCAGTCCCGGGTGTCTGAGTCATGGCCCAGGGAGGAGGCAGGCACAGGAGAAAGCCTCTTCCATATATTTACAAAGAGCTGAGAACATTGTCTCCAAGGAAATACTCTTGAGATTCTTTATGGCTTATTAAAAAGGTGGAAAGTATTAAATAGTTTTATCTGAAATCTGAAATATTCCATGAGTAGAATAAATGTTTGTCTTTATTTTTGTGATGTTGAGAGATATTTTTTATTTCCAGTGCTTGCTAATCTGTTAGTTTTCCTTAGTCAGGTAATATATCATAAATTAACAAGGGAAAGTAAAACCAACAGTGGGGTTTTAGTTGCATATAATTACTTGGTGTTCCAAAGTATTTTACAATTGAGAAAATTTGTCTGAAAGTTTTGATATTTAGTGAATAGAATTTAGGGTAATTTCTGTATTTCCCCCAACTGCCTAATAGTCTTTATAACAAGGAAATGGAT
>NW_007107503.1:0-755 GCF_000164805.1 Carlito syrichta
GATACGTAGGTAGTTAGCTATTTAATCAGCTGCTTAGCCACCTGTTTAGCTAGTGATGTCTGCTAGTTAAGTCAGCTAGCTACACAGCTGGCTATCTAGTTTTGTCAACTAGTTGAATCAGCTGGCTAGCCAGCTGGCTAGCTGGTTAAGTCTGCTAGATAATTCAAGTGGCTAGCCAAATGACTAGCTAGGTTCCTTGCTAGTTACATATGCTGGCTAGTTTGTTAAGTAAGGTATTTAAGTCAGCTGGCTAGCCAATTGGCTAGGTAGGTAGCTAGGTAATTAATTCAGCTGCCTTGCCGGCTGGCTAGCTAGTTAATTCAGTGAGATAAGAGCTGGCTAGCCGGCTGGCTAGCTAGGTGGATAGCTTGTTAAGCACGCTGGCTAGCTGGATGGCTATCTAGTTAAGTCAGCTAGTTAAGTAAGCTTGTTAGCCGGCAGGCTAGCTAGGTGGCTGGCAAGTTAAGCTGGCTGGTTAGCAGGCTGGTCATGTAGGTGGCCCACTAGTTAAGCCAGCTGGCTAGCCGGCTGACCAGCAGGGTGGTTGCCTAATTAATCCAGCTGGCTATCTGACTGTCCACCCAGCCGGATGGTTATTTAAGCTGGCTGGCTAGCCACCTGGTCAGTCCACTAGCTAGCTAGTTGGCTGCCTTGCCAGCTAGGCCAGCCAAGTAGCTAGCCAGTTAAACCAGCTGGCTAGCCGTGTAGACAACCTGTTAACTAGCTCATTAAGTCTGCTGGCTAGTCAGCTATAA
>NW_007107504.1:0-842 GCF_000164805.1 Carlito syrichta
TCAGGGACTTTGATGATCTAAGCATGAATTTCGGAGAATATGACAGACATGGCTGACTCTAGGAATGCATTGTTCCTGTTTCTCACAGACTGAGGTTTCGGCTTGAAACTTAACACAGTTCAAACTCAGGTCACATTTGGGAGACTTATACATAATACAAGCTTCTTTATAAGATTTTAAAGTATATTTGTAGAATTAGTATATACATTTAGAGAGCTGTTTCCAGCTTTAGATGGTATAGATGATTATCTAGACTTATCAGAAATGTCCCAGCACGAACTTTGGACTAGGTCACATTTGTAAGAACCCAGCGTCCACTTTGGGCTAAGCTGCATTCTCTTAAACTGGTTCTTTAGTTACAATTAGTGTACGATTTGTCTACTTATAATAGAAACTGAATTTATTTTATTCATAGAAAGTATTATAGAATAGATTACTGTACGTCAGGGAATTATGTTAGTTCATGCATGATCAAACATGATACTTTGAGGATCTATAGAATAAAGCTAACCTTAGAAATTTCATTGTTCCCACTTTTTGCTAATTGCGGTTTTGGCTTTAGTACAATTACAGTTTGCATTTGGGTTTATTTTAGAAGCTTTATTATTGATGATCAACCTTATATATTAGGATTAAGAATTAGAAACTTTTGTAGAAATTAAGATAGATACATAGGATTTTTGAATAGCCATATTGTTAAGAGATTGTAATCAATTGTTCCTAGAAATGGCCCAGGGTGAACTTTTGGACTAGGCCACATTCTTTAGGAACTGGTTTGAGCTATAATTAAGAGTTTTCATAGTGTATGTAGAATTAGCACAGAATAGAAAGGTATTAGGATT
>NW_007107505.1:0-1316 GCF_000164805.1 Carlito syrichta
GTCTTTCAGAAATCGCCACAGATGTAATATAGATAATAATAATCACCCATTATGTAGATGGGTCCAGAAGTAGACATGGAGATTAAAGGTGAAAGTGATTAAACGTGATGAGAATATTAAACATGAAGGCATTAGAAGAAAAGTGAGGGAAATGGCAATTTAAGAGAACCATTTTTGTAACTGGGATGTGTTTGACATTTCTACAGAAACTAGACCTTGGCATATCTGCATCCCTCATAAGATGGTATATAAGAACTCATGAAGAATTTATGATATGATTTCATAATTTGAGAAACATGCTGAACAAGTAACACAATATTTTTCAGTTAACATAAGTGAATTTCTCTATGCATAAAATTGAGGACTTTATCATGCCAGAGTAGTGTGTTATTTGTAGATAATTGCTGTTTTTCTCATTTTTTTTTCTTTTTGTACCTGAGCAATGGGTACACTTATTATGAATAACTGGCGGCATTTCTATTTGGGGATGAGAGGTTTCAGAGCTAAGGAGTCACCATGTCTCTTAAGTTTGGGAACACAGGTCAGAAATGGAGTAAAAAACTGGTGCCAGAATTGGTGCTTACTAAAGGGTCAAACTTGAGAAATGTGAGGATACTAGCTCTAAATACCAGTTCTAAATATTTCCCTACTTAAAAACTCATGAAGTATCATGGCATTGTACATAACTATTCTTACTGTCGAATTCACACAAAATAAAATCTAAAAATCTAAATATTTCCCGCAGTGAGTCTGATCGTTACTTAAACACATTTCATAATACACAACATTAGGATAGACTATTTTTAAAAAAACAATTAAAATAAAAAGCACTGAAATTCTGTTAGGATCTTTCATATACGTTAGACCTGCAAGTTATTTATCTAATTTATGCATTACTGAGCACTATCATCTCATTTGCTCCTCACAGCTGGGATTATGACATTTGCACATTCAATTATGTAACATTTGAAAATCACTTAATCTCTTAGTGCCCCATGTGTCCTAAGTGAAGTGATGTGACTGAACACCTATTATTTGTATAGTTTCTTTCTACAACAATCTTGATTTTATTTAACCATGGAGATTCTCAAGCTACAAACACCAAAATGACTAATTCCGTAAAAGCAAAATGCTACCTTCCACTAGGCACAATAATTCTGTCACACATAGGAGCTATAAGAAAAATGCCCCCAGCATTTGAGTCTTACAAATGCTGTATTCCATTCTCCACCCTACCTAGAGTTTGTTACTTTTTTACATTTGTCTAATTTTAGATACATTATAAATAGACCAGGTCATAACATTTTTATGAGTTT
>NW_007107506.1:0-760 GCF_000164805.1 Carlito syrichta
GGCACCCAACCACAGCAGTGAGTCCCTGTCTGAGAAATGGGCCTGCTCCACCACCATCCTTTTAGCAAACTACAGTGTCATATTTCAGGGTCACAGGTAAATACAGGGGAGATAAGCCCTGGGATGTGACCTAGAGGATGACACTTCTCAATCTCAGGATTCAGATACACAAATTGCCTCCTTCCTACCCACTTAGCATGATTCCCTTCATTGATCACTGCCCCATCCCCCACACACACTCTTGGGAAACCAGGGTTACTGCAGAGCCTTGTGGCAGTGGGGATGTGGCAGTGGACACTATGTGCTCACCCTCAGAAGCCTGATAGTGCCCATCTCTGTGGCCCCACTGCCTCACTTCTCTTGGGGGTCCTGCGATGATGAAGTTTTGGGGGAGCTGGGTGGGAGGAGGTCTGGCTGGGCCCCACCTAGAAACTTCCCTGTGACCCCACCTGAAACCATGCAGTTCTCAGGAAGTGGGACCAGCAAAGCTGTGGACTTGCCCCAGGAGCCCTGAAAAGATGTGGAGGGGGCAACTGTGGTTCATTCTCTTCCCAGGGCCAAGAACTGGACCTGTGCTCCAGGCCTCTGGTCTTCAAACCAGTTCTAGAAGAGTCCAGCAGAGTGTGGTGGCCCTAACTCATCTCCCTTCTTTCTCCTTGGTCCTTTACTCCAAACTGGCATCTAGTGCACAAGAAAGCAACGTGGTGGGCAGGTACACATCATACCACCAAGCACCTCCTTGGATGGGGGGATGGGTGGA
>NW_007107508.1:0-1130 GCF_000164805.1 Carlito syrichta
CAGCTGGCGCCTCTGAGTCTGCTGCCACCTTGTAGGAATGTCTGAAAGGGGCTTATCGCTTTATCATTTACACCCCGTTGTAAAAGCACAAGTTAGTCTGTTAGCTTGGGACTGACAATGCTTAACCCAAGAGTTCTAAATACAAACACTGCTTAAAACTCGACATATGCCTAATTCTACGGGGTCTGAGGTAGGATTTAAAGTACTAAAATTTCATAAAATACATGAGGTAGGAATACACAAAATATATAGTAAACATGAGGTGGGGATATATGAAATACAGTGAACTAAACGCTACTTTTACAGCAAATAAGTGTCTTGGTTTCCTGGGTCTCTCAATAGCATGCTCTTAACCTAAATCTATTGTTGTTCTCTCAACAGTACCCTTGAAATGATGCTTTTATTCTATATTTCGATTTATTTAGTTTTTTTCTTCTTTTCTCTAATCCATTGTTTTCTTTTGCCAGTAATACCTGAGACTGTTGGTGGCCAGCACTGACCAAAGGTGGGTTAGGACCCGCACCAGAGAATCTGGACAGTGAGAAGAAACTACTCGGAGGCAGTTTTTCTGGGAGCAGTCTGATCAGGACTGGAGCCAAATTTTATTCGGACTCCTTCCAACTTATATACCATTTTCTATACCCTCCAGCAGTGTGATAATCACTTACTGGGGGTGTACAAGTTCCGTGCTTTACAAACTATACATCACAAGACCACCACGAGATCAGCAATTTCCAAGCAAACAATTCGAATTCCATGATGCCTACTGTGCTTACATTAAGGTCACAGGTGCACAATTTCAATACAAATCGTTCAAAGTGTTTTCCATAATGTTCAATGAATCATTCATATTATGCTCTTTGTTCTATACCCTGATTAATACAAAAAACTTTTCTAAGTTAACTCTAGGTTCAATCCAAGTTAACTGATTCCCAATATTTTTAACAATTAATATTATCAACTTAACACTATACTATAATCTATAAGTTTAGTTAAATGACTTAACTGTCAGTTATACTATTATCCTATTACGATTTAACGTAATGCCTTATAACTCAGTTAAAACTTATTCTTAAACTACCAAACTTTACTATAATTCATATGTTTCATATGTCTAAACTTTAATTTTT
>NW_007107509.1:0-824 GCF_000164805.1 Carlito syrichta
TGCAACCTCTGTGGAAAGCAGTGTGGCAATTCTTACAAGTTCTAAATACCAACCTCCCATATGACCCCTCAGTCCCCCTACTGGGAATATATCCTGAAAACCACAAATCACTCTATAAAAAAGATACCTGCACACGCATGTTTATCGCAGCGTTGCTCACAATAGTAAGAACCTGGAAACAGCCATGCTGCCCGTCAAAAGAGGACTGGATTTTAAAAAATGTGGTAAATATACACGATGGAATACTAAGCAGCCATAAAAAAGAACAAAATCATGAATTTCACAGCAACCTGGATGGAACTAGAGTCTATAATACTGAGTGACCTCTCACAAAAACAAAGATCCGAGTATCACATGTTCTCACTTATATAATGGACCTTAAACATCCAATGCAATACTATACGAAAATGACTGACTGTACTGGGAAACTATGGTGGGGGGAGGGAGATGGGATTAACAATAGCAAATATCTATCTGGGAACAGGGAAACACCCCATATCAACAGGGTGCCTGAATGAAATGCAAGTGTATACCTAACCCTTAACTGTACCCCACAACTTCACAATAAAAAAAAAAAGAAAAAGACAGACAGGGAAATATAATCTGCTCGTGGGGGCGCCTCTCTACCAGCACCTCTTTAAACCAAAAAATTGGGGAGGGGGAGAAAAGAAAGAAATTACTATAATTACAGTATTACAGTGTCTGCTTTCTGCTTCTCAGTGGTATTGAACTCTGGCCATTCCTTTTCAGTAAAACATAATTTGTCTCAACATGGAAACTTGAACACATTCAAAATGTCCAGGTGCCCTTTCTCTATCTTTTCA
>NW_007107510.1:0-1028 GCF_000164805.1 Carlito syrichta
GAGTCATGTTTTCCTTTATAATTTATTTTGACAGATGATAAGATTTTTTTTGGTTCACAGTTGTCTAGTATATCTACCATATTATTCCACTAGTTTGTTTTGTTTGCTTTTCTCTTACTTATTATAACCTCTTTGTAGTGGTTTCTATGATTAATGGGACATTGAGATACTGTAACATTGGAAATGAACAAAATATCAAGTAGAACAGCAATAAGTGTACATTTATATATAATGTAATATTACAAAAGGACTAAATAAAGTAACAAGATCAGAGATAAATTTTTATTCTATTTTTTCCTTTACGATTTAAAAAGATCCATTAAAAATAATTATCATATAATATCAAAGTAAATGAATCCAAGATATCAGTGACCTGGGTTGAGAAACTCACACTCTGGTCTTCTAAAAGTTTCCTTGTGGACACTAATTAGGTGTAATATAAGTATTGTCTTCTCCTACTGCTGTATATGAAGCTACTATGGGATTGTTATATTATCATGCTTTCTGATTCACATAATTTTTTTATAACTCTAGTATTCTTTTGGTTTCTCCTCCTCCACCCATTTTCTTGATCACTTACCCGTATAAAATAATTTTTTTCACTTTGCCTAGAACCATGAGAATCCTAATGGAAAAGCAAGAGCTGGAACCTTGAAAAGAGAAGTTAAACAAGAAAAAATGTTGACATTTGGATTTTAATAAAAGCAGGCAAGGAATCAAAATGGATGAACTGAACATCAATATTGAATCTGCAAGTAATCGCCAAAATAGTCTGTGGAACTGTTCAGAATTCTGGAAGTAGGGTAATGGTGCATAATTTCCAGAATCAGTCATTGCCATGGAATCAGAGACCATTTCCTAGATCAGTGGGAATGACAGTGGCAGTGTAGCCAGGCTGATACTGTGATGTGACCTTAACTATTATGGTAGCCACTCAGTGAGTATGACCAGTAGTTCTGGTTTGCCTGGAACTGAGGGATTACACAGACAATGACCTTCAGTCTAAATCAAAACCTACTTAATATTCA
>NW_007107511.1:0-1483 GCF_000164805.1 Carlito syrichta
CCTCCCACAGGAAATACCCTCATCTCTTCCAAAATCAGCAGATTGCAGTGAATACTCAACTCAGTCTATGGTACAAGACATGCCATGACAATTCACTGTCAAAGATTTCCTTCTCTCTTTTTGCATGAAACAACTATTCCATGTTGTGAAAATAAGAAAGTAGTGGCAAGAAGGTACTTGAGAGATGTTAAATATTGCATTGGTTCTGGGCCTAATAGAGAGAGAGAGAGGGAGAGAGAGGGAGAAAGAGAGAGAGAGAGAGAGAGGTGTCAAATGACTACTGAATTCAAAAGCCCCCACTACTACCAGTGGCTTCAGCATAATAATAAGCCTGCTTCTTGTGACAACATGAATATAGAAGCAAATTAAGTTTTCTATTGTTTGAATTATATGATTTCTTTAGGAAAAAATATGACCGGAGAACCATGTGCTAGGCAACCAATTGATATCATCCAAGTTAAGGAAAACAAACCTGTGTCCATTAAAAAAGAAATGAGAACTAAGATCCAGGTCTCTATTTACCTCCTGGGATTTAAATCACATAATCTAGAAACTCCAGTGAGATCCCAGAGGATTCAGACAGGTTTACTGAAAGCCCTTTCTCATCTGCTTGCCGGTAGTGCATGCACGTGGTTTCTGGCTACCTCGCATCCCTGGCCCCACATTCTAGAAAGAGTACTGCCATTTGTTCAGAGAATTCCCTCTTCCCACTGCATGTGGTTCTGGAGGGGCAGACAGTCCATCCCTGTCCAAGTGTTAGCCACAGAGATGACTGTGCCCAGACCTAGCCAGGCATCTCAGAATAGAAAGTCAGGATGCCTGTGCAGAAACAAGACATGGTTAATCTCAGCCTTGTCAATCACACTAAATTCCAAAGGACTGGCTCACAGACTTTCACCTTTCCAGGTACATCTGAGGCCACGACTGACAGATGTCAGTCAGACAGACTGACAGATGTAAACAGACTGTGTTACCTTGAGCAAAAATCTCTGCCTGAGGGGTAAGGACACGATGCCAAACAAGTTATGATGGAGTTTTTAGGCAGATGTGAGGTTAGGAGAATCTGATTTACGCTCCTGGGTAAAAAGCAGTAGAAAATATTCATATATGGGCAATGATATAGAAACGCTGTCACTTTTCTGAATATACTAATTAAAGGTATTTAACAGAAAAATGAGAAAGAACAAGAATGAGGAAGTCATAGACGGAAGGACTGGAAGTAAGAATAGAAACAAGTTAAACAAAAAGATATACATCTAAATATCTTGAAAACACATTTCATATTGTAAAAATAAGAAAATAATGATGATCATAAATATGACTTAAATTGACAAAAACTTGAGTAGTAGATTTGTCAAAAGGAGTTCAGAATTTCTAAACTCTTCATTTTGAGGATAAAGGCATATAAATCATTCTGCTGTTAACCTTGACAGTTGTTTAATGGTTTTAAAAACCTTCAAAAAATTGCTAAACACTAAGAGAA
>NW_007107512.1:0-854 GCF_000164805.1 Carlito syrichta
GGACTGTGACCAAGCCATTGAGCTCAGATGGTTGGGGCTGCTGGACAGGGCTGAAGGTGAGGCAGATTCTCTGTGACTTCCAATTGCACCCTCAATCATCCTGCTGTCCACAGATAGGATGACCATGTGGACATTAGGTGTGGACATAGACCTCTGCCTCTGGGAAAGGGAACCTTCAGAGGAGGGGCTGGAGGTGTAGAACGTGAAGGTGTGAGGTGTAGAATACCTGTGCTGGGAACTAACAAGTATCCGGGAAACAGGCTCTCGCATATGACTCATTGTCAAAGAAGGGAGTGCTGGGACTCCACTATCACCAGTAGTGGATTTGGGAAACAATAAGAGTTGTCTGATATTACTCCAGTCCACCCACATAGTAGGTACTTTGGTGCTACAGTGCTCATGAAATTTGTGGCCACAAGTCTGACATTGAAATACGTTGAGCAGGAATTTCTGACAAATGTCACAGAAGACAAGCTTCAGGAATGTCTTTTGAGCAAAATTGTGTGTTGTGAGGGGAATATGATCCAGGAAATCTACTTGAAGTTCTTCTCCAATCAAAGAAGCAGCATCGGTATTCCAATCTAAAAGTGCATTTTTATCTTTGTGTTCGTAAGGAAGTCTGAACACCGCACAGCACTCTGGTTGTAAGTCTCTCACCTTGAGCGCTTTCATAGGCAGTCATGCAAGCTCATTCCATTTCTCACATTAACCACTGTTCTTTGCTTGTTCAGCAAGAAAACACGGATAGTGTTGCTTGTCTTAGAAGAATCTGTGAGTTTGCCCTCATCTGACGGCCCGGTGCTGATAGTCAAATTGCTGAACTATTGTAAGGGAATTGCAGCTGGAGCCACCAA
>NW_007107513.1:0-814 GCF_000164805.1 Carlito syrichta
TCATTCATGTTGGTGAGCACATGGAGAAAAGGAATTTTCATAAACCAATGGACTGTCATATGTCTGTTAGTATAAATTTGGGGGCTCTCAATTGGCCACAGTTATCAAAAGGCTTTAAACAAAGTGTAGGCCCTGTGTCCATGAATTTCATTTTCAGAGATCCATCCTAATTGAAGCCTTAGACAAAGATTAAAGTGCATGGCTACCAACAACATCATTAATTCAAACAATGGAAAAAATCCCAAACCTACTCAATGCCAAGAATGGGGGGATCATTAAATAGATTGCTTCTCAGCCGGACTCGGTGACTCAGCCTGTAATCCCGCGCCTTTGGGAGGCTGAGGTGAGTGGAATGCCTGAGTCCGCGGGTTCGAGACCCACCTGGGCAGGCGAGATCTCATCTCAACAATAAATAAAAAAATTAGCCGGGCATGGTAGCGTGCACCTGTAATTCCGGCTACTCAGAAGGCTGAGGCGGAAGGATCGCCGGAGCCCAGCAGATCGAGGCTGCGGTGGCCGGGAGCGGCCACTGCACTCCAGTCTGGGCGACAGAGTGAGACTCCAACTCAAAAAAAAAAAAAAAAATAGATTTCTTCTCAAAAAGACTGGCATGTTTCTAAGAACAGTAAATAATAAATGTTTAGGGTATCATTTTGATTGAAAAAGTCTGGGAACAAAACAGAACATAAAACATGATCTTTATTTGTGATTATATTTACATGTCTAACAAAATAGAGGAATATTGCCAAGGGTCATATCTGAATGGAAGGATGATTTCTCTTATGTGAATTCTTGTATTTTCTTAAATTATGTT
>NW_007107514.1:0-954 GCF_000164805.1 Carlito syrichta
AAACCTAGCTCCAAATATAACGTTTTGCATTCCCGAGGCATACTATATGGATATATCCTTTAAAAAATATCCATTTGCAGCTGTCCTTTAAAGGAAGAAAATGGAAAACAAAAGAATTATCCACACATATGCCTGCATCACACGAAAGCTGCTTACAACCTTCTGCCACCCAGCATTACTCTAGAGACATTTTTCCATGAAAATCAGAAGCTTCAAAGGTTTAAGAAAAGTAAAAATAGTGAAGTAGCACTACCCAGGAAACCAACAATAATAGCTAGCTGTACTCCCTTCTCATCTTCCCGCTGCAATCAAATGACACTGTTGCAACATCCCTGAACACACACACACACAGACACACACACACATACACAAACACACAAACACACCTGAAAGACAGGCTCTAGGAATTGCACACACGTATGAAGAATGTACACACCAACATTGAGCCGAGAACAATGCCTGCAGACAACAGCATAAGATCCACACCAAAACAGGCATATATTAGTGTGCACCCATCATGCACAAGACGAGACAAACAGACAGGCAGACACCTAGTCCCACATGAATACGACCCTCATCCCAAATCCCTGTTGGACACGCCATGCAAACTCACATAGAATGTTTGACTCAGAAGTGCCAAACATACACAAAGACAGTACACAGAGCTATTTAAAAATTCGAGGAGTGGAGGAGTGGGAAGTGCACGGTAATTGCTACACCCAGGTCTCCTGAGCAGCAGAGACTGGAGGGAAGAGGCCCCAAGAGGTTCACACTGGAGACTCACTGCCAAGCCCATTGAGCACAGTCCTGGGAGAAGTTTCCAGGGGATTCCTGGTTTGGGCTCATGGAGAGTGTCGCTACACGCATCCGTGCATGCGCGGGCACACACACACACACTGACACACTGACACACTGACACACACACACACACACACACACACACACACACGGGTC
>NW_007107515.1:0-907 GCF_000164805.1 Carlito syrichta
ACAGAATGCATAATAAATCTTAACAATATCAAAGGAAAAATTGTAGAATAATTTAACATATATTTTTCCTTTCTTAAAACTTTTGTACATATTCTTGGGACACGCTGTATTTTCTGCTGGTGAATTTTAACTTAAACATACAGATATGCAACCCCTACTCAAAAGGTACCCCTGCCTATTTGAAGGAAATGTAAAGTGATATATCCCTCGTATTTTAAACCAATTTCTAGTTTTCAAAGTGTATTTCCACTGAATCCCCGAGGATTTTCTCTACCTAAGACATAATGGTGTACTCTGCAACAATGTCTCAGATTAATGTGATACTTTTTACCGACAAGCCTTGAAAATCATGCACACACACAAAAAGAGACCACTGGGAGCCCTATGTTTAGAAACCAAAATAACATGGAGATTTAGAAAGAAGAATTTGGGCTCCTCGTTCATATAAAAATTGAGATAATCGAAAATTCTAGAAAACTGACTTTGATGTTACTGAGGCGATGTTCAAATCCTGAGAGACAAACGGCTCAACGGCTGGAAAATAATATGAAAAACATGCAGAAGTGTCTAAACCACAGAAAGTGATGAAATATTATTAGGTTGTGCTATGACCAAACTCCAACAAGTCTCTGTGAGCATAGTAATGAAAGACTACATCGTGAGGAACCCCCTCAGGGACCACCCACTGTGGGAGCTTTTCTGTCCTCTCAATAACTTCTGCGTGAAAACAAAAAGACAACATTGCCCACTGGATCCTTGAACGGCCACTTACCCCTGAGACGTTTTCGGATAGGTGTGACACCTTGCTTCCTTCATTCTTGGGAATGAAAATCCACGATGTCTTCCGCTCTTGTCAGAGCACTGTACATAAATCCTTGATACTGAAGGCTTGCTCAGTCGTCAGGTC
>NW_007107516.1:0-1460 GCF_000164805.1 Carlito syrichta
GATGCATGGGACTGTGTGTGATGTGCACAAGGGAAGATCTGGGAGGCCTTGCCCAGGAACAAGTCCTGCAGTCGTTCACCATCATCAGAAGTGTCTGGATGCTGATGGAAACCACTTTGAGCAGCTCTTGTACTTGCAGAAGTCAAATGTAACTTGGATTCATCTTTTGTTATCAGTATGTATTGAGTATTACAATTTTAATAGTGTTTTTTTTCCTTTCTTAAACTGTGTATACTTTTTTGTCACCCTCCATATATATACACACACACTTGTTTATGTATTGATTTACTATGATGAATTGATGTATGTGGTTATGGAGGATGAGAAGTCCCCCCACCTGAATATCCAAGAAAGTTAGTGGTGTAATCAGGTCTAAGACCAAAAGTCTGAGCACCAGGAGACTCCAGGGTGTGACTCCCAGTCCAAGGGCAGAAGAAGACCTACGTACCAGGCATAGGGCATGCAAGAAGGGAGGGAGCAAAGGGGAGAGGTTTTTTCTCTGTGTTTTGTTCTATCTAGGCCCTCAGGGGATTGGGTGACACCCACCCATGTTGGGAAGAGCAATCTGGTCCACTGAGTCCAATAAGTCAGATAGTGATCACATGTGAAAACCCCTTCCACTCTCACAGACACATTCAGAAATGACATTTAATCTGGACTTCCTGTAGCACAGTCAAGTGACACATACAATGAGCCATCGCACTGCCTAACACGTGTGACCTGTGAAAGTTTCCAAATGCGTGATGAATGTGTGTTCAAGTTTTCTGGAATGATGGGTCCTTTTTTTTTACTTCTCTCCTCCTAAATCAGTCTGTTTTGTTCTGGACATGTTTTCTCCTATAGCCCAGGGAGAAAACTTTCATTTCCCCTTGACATGACTGCCTACAATCATTTACTATGATCCGTCAATTCTATCTCAAAGGTCTTTGAGATCCAGTCTGATATCTCCATCCAAGTCCTTAAGGTTACCAATGATTACCAGGATCTCTGCGTAATCATCATTTTCCTCATACTTTTATTCTCTGGTGCGCTAGCCACATTCATTTTATTACCTTGCTTATGTATCTTTGGTGTCTTCTTCACTGTAGAGAGAAGAGCTCTATCTTCTTACACATCACATGTCAACATTTATGACTGAAATGCATCAACTGTGGCTTGAAGGACTTGAGCACCTGTGGATTGTTCTCTTCATCTCACAGAAAGTCTCTTTGAATGCACTCTAGTATTTTCTTCAGAAGAGAAGCATGTTCCCAGTGAAATGTGGGTCCTGGCATCCACCTGAATCTGTCATGTATTACTATTGACTGCTTCTACTTTCCAACCCACAGTTCTCAGGCCAGAATTTTTTTCTCTTTCTAAGCCCACGTTTTATTTCTTGGTCTTCAAAATTCAGGCAGAAAGCTCGTATACTATCCTAGCAACCTAAAACTTCAGAATCTCTTGAAAAACATGTCAAAATC
>NW_007107517.1:0-333 GCF_000164805.1 Carlito syrichta
CCACGCCCACATTTTTCTTTGCTTATGATGTGGGAGGCTCCGTCGTTTGCTGCTTCATTCAGCAAACATTTAATAAACAACTCCTAAGCCAGAATTGTTCTTGACACTCCAGTGACGAAGCCTTTTATGCTATTTAGTTATTGCAGCGTAATGGTGCAATGAAAGAAAGAAGTATATATTACCATGGTGCAATAGTATGCTTAAGTATTAACAGATGTCTCTCTCTCTCTCTCTCTCTTTCTTTCTCTCTCTCTCTCTCTCTCTCTTTCTTTCTTTCTCTCTCTCTCTCTCTCTCTCTCTCTCTCTCTCTCTCTCTCTCTCTCTCTTTCTCAA
>NW_007107518.1:0-691 GCF_000164805.1 Carlito syrichta
TGAGAATATCTATCAGAGTTGAATATGTGTATGCCTGAAACTCAGCAATTTTACTCTTGGATATATACCCAACAGAAATATACATGTATGTTCATTCATACACACGTATAAGAATGTTCACAGTGGCAATATTGAAAAGAGTTGAAAACTAGAAATTACCCATCAATAGTAGAAATCAGACATATGAGTATACATATTTTATATTTCCATTTATATAAAATACTAAAACAATCAACATGTATGCAATGATATTGGATTCATGACCTTGGTTCCCTGTGGGAAGAAGTGTTATTGATGGGAGGTGGGCATAGTAGGGTTTTGGGGATGCTAGCAGGCTTCTTTTTCTTGATCTTCAGATTTGTTTTATAGGTATATTCAGTTTATACAAATTTGTTGAGCTACATGTACTTATATGCACTTCTATGTTCATGTGCACTTATCTATATGTATTTACAGCTAATAAGTGAGCTTTAGAAAGCAAACATCCAAAATAATTAAGATAATTTTGAAGAAAAACAAAATACCCTATCAGACATCAAGACTTATAAAGCAACAGTAAATAACACAATGTGGTAGTGATGGGCAGAATAGAGTTCCCAACAGACCAATACATATAGAGAATTTTCACAAGTCATGGAGACAACTACTAAAACTTTACAAACCAGCCAAAGAGATACCTATTAAATTAGTG
>NW_007107519.1:0-607 GCF_000164805.1 Carlito syrichta
TGAGAAGTGTGTGTGGACGGACTGCCCTATTCCCACGGAATGTATGTGGCAATAAATGTGTCCACTGATTCCTCAGTGTTCGTTCTGTTCCATGGATCAATCGTTAGTGTTTTATACCATTGCCTCTGTGTTTGGTTTACTGGACTTTGGTGAAAGCAGAAAGTGTGAAACCCTAAACTTTGTCCATTTTGAAGACAATTTGGGCTATTGCAGGTCTCATGCAATTCTACCGAAATACAAGACATTTGGGTTTTGGTAGAGATTTCCTTTTGTTTGTAATGGTTTGCGTAGTAGTAACACCTTCCATTATCACGGTTTTTATTTATTGAACCCAGTATTTCCTTTTCTTTTCCTTATGCCCTCCGCAATGTCTATCAGCAATATTGTGTACTGTTTAGTGTACTATTCTATTGTCTGCTTAACTTTTTTTTCACTATTTTGTGGTTTTGGCTACTATTGGAAATGAATTGTGTCCTTAGTGGTTTCTTCAGGTTGACTTTGAAGGTGTAGAGAGACACCTGGTTTTGGCATGCTGAATTTGCGTTCCGCAACAATGCTGAATTTTTAGTTCTGAAAGGGTCAGTGTCTGTGTGTATGTGTATGTGTG
>NW_007107520.1:0-1330 GCF_000164805.1 Carlito syrichta
TCAAAAAAAGAAAAAAAGAAAAACATACAAAAACCTTGTCTGTAGATGTGGTAAAGATTAAATGAAATATATGTAAAATTCTAAATACACTAATTTAGCATATAAAACTATCTCAGTGATTATTTTCTGGTTACCTATTGATGCACAATAGTTACTCTAAACTTTGTGGCATAAAATAGCAAACATCATGTGATGCTAGTGGTTCTGAGTATCAGGCCACAGACAGAGATAAGGCACAGAGAGGGAAGCTTCAGCAGCTGGAATCATCTAGAGTTGTCTTCATTCACTTGTCTGGCATCTAGGCTGGAATCACTCAAAGTATAAAATGGAGCACCAGTATGTATTCTCTCTTTGTGTCTTGGGCTTCCCACAGCATTACAAACAACTGTGTCCCAATAGCATGAACCCAAGAAAAACCATTCCAAGAATAAGCATTCCAAGATAGCCAGGTGCAAGACACATGTTTTAACTATCTTTAGAGACATCACAAGTCCACTGAGATTTCTGTGGGAGGGAAGATAGAACACACTTAGAGATGAAAAATGTTTTAAAGAATTTGTGGAGGCCATTTTATTAAAACGACCACCGTTCCTATTCATAGCATAAATTAAACATGCTGATCTCTGACAGTGCTTGCTAGAATCACTGCTAGGAAGTATTCTGCAACTCTGTGGTTACAAAAACTTGGACCAAGACAGTCTAGAAATTGTGAATTCTGATTCAGAGCTAGTTAAGAGTGACTTCAAGTGACTTTAGAAAGGAAGTTGTTAACTCTATAAATTCCTATGCTTTAGATTTTTTTCAGTTAATAGATTTTTTCCAACTGGAATTTTAAGCAGTGAAAATGATTCATTTACATTACATGACTGTAGGTGGGCTCTTTGCTAGCATCCACCACATGTACTTCTATAAATAATCTGTAAGAAACTAAGTACTGCACTCTGAATTTCACTATGGATTTAATGTTCACCATGTTAGAATGCCAAATATTTTGCTAAAACATGAAACACATTTCCAAATCTTAACAATTCAGTTAGCACAATAAAATTATGCATTCTATGTAACACATGTCAATTTTTTTATTTCTTAGGAAAAATGTAACACTTTTATATTTTATTTTATTTATTTAATTATTTTTTTGAGTTGGAGTCTCACTCTGTCGCCCAGACTGGAGTGCAGTGGCCACTCCCGGCCACTGCAGCCTCGACCTGCTGGGCTCCGGCAATCCTTCCACCTCAGCCTTCCAAGTAGCTGGAACTACAGGCGTGCACTACCACACCCAGCTAATTTTTTGATTTATTGTAGAGATGAGTCTCACCAAGTTGCCCAG
>NW_007107521.1:0-786 GCF_000164805.1 Carlito syrichta
TCCCTGCACTCTCTTCTCCTCTGAAAGCTGGCAATTTTGTGAGAAAGACCTGTGTAAAGCAGGCTACCCTCATTTGCAGACTCTAGCATACTTTTCCTGAGAAGGGTCATTCCCAGAATCAAACTACCATGGGGCATTCTGTTATACAGTTGGATTATAAAGTCAGAATATTTGTCATCTTAACAATGGAAATGTAGTGTATTTATTTTATGTGCAAAATTCTGTAGGGTAATTCTTATGCACAGTGAAGTTTGAAAACAGCTAAATTAGATGTAAAAAAGGAATGAAAAGAATTCAATGTGCAGAAAGTGTATGGATATTTAAACCATTGTTCCCTTAAAGTAACTATCATGGTCCTGAAGGTGAAAAAGGGATGTGTGGTGAATTTGACAGCATCTTTCCTGCCTACATGGTTAACTCCATGTTATGTAGCATTTATAGCCAATTAACTCAATAAAAGCTAAAAACTTTGGATTTTGTTTAGTAAAAGAGGGAAGAGCCATAATGCAGTTTGACTAGTATTAAACTGAGACCCTTGTACTCCAGTGGAAGCCAAATAGCATCACTGTAACTCCTTGCAACCCAAGAAGCACATCTTTGCACAGAGTCAACTCTCTTGCCAATACAAAGGGCCACTGATCACCCCAGACATTCCTTATCTAAGTCCAATAATGATATTGTACCTATTAACTTATTAGATTTTTACCCTAAACCTGAACTAAATTGAGTCTGTGAGAAAACAATAAATAATTAAATTCCACACATTTTAAAACATGTTTTCTTGGA
>NW_007107522.1:0-1264 GCF_000164805.1 Carlito syrichta
CATGTGACTAACCCATCCATCTGCCTGCTATCCATCACCTGGCATCAGTACCTGCATTTGTCTGCCCCTTTGTGATGTTGTGGAAGCAGACCACCACCCAATCACCTAATGATCTTTCCCCATCAAGGGGAATGGTTAAAAGGACTCAACCATGAGCAACCAGCAGCCATTGCCTTGCTAGACTCTGGGGTAGCCATGTGCTCTTTGAGCTATGACTGTTGCCATGTTTCCAGGCTTTGGTCTCCTCCCCCACCTTGGGGAGGTAAATCTTGTTTACTTACTTTTAAATAAACTTTTCTTTCTTAACCATTTTGTGTGTCACAATTCTTTGCAACTACTCGGATCTCTGGGATCCCAGTGAGTGCACTGCTGGCTTGCTGGCTCTGGAGGTGCTGCAGCCCTGTCTCCTGTGCCTCTCACATCTCCATGCACCCTCACCCTATCCGTACCCTAACAGTTTGGATTGAAGATAAATTATTTTTTCTAGCAGACTTCCCTGAAGTGAGCACAGGCATATGTCACTGCTCTAGGCATTTCAGGCTTGATTTCAAAATTAGAGTGATTTGTTTCAAAATATTTTACTCTAATTCAATGTAAATGAATAGAAAATCAGCATAATAAGAGCTGAGAGAAACAGTTTCCAGTGTCACCTTTTTCAATAATCTCTTGCTTTTCAATTTTAATAGGTTCTTTGACAATGACCTCTACCTGATTTTCCCAATATTGCTAATTATTACAGTCATTACCAACTACCCTCGTGGTTTTGGTATTTTGGGTTCTGATATGTGCTACTAAACAGTCAGGTATTTTTATTGATGTGACACCATTATTTTAGAATCCAAATAAATCTGAAAAGTATTTGCATATTGATTGCATACATAAAAAGTTCTCTACTGTATTCAAATTTTGTATTAAAAATTAAAACTCCAGATTCCTCAAGAATAGGAAGAAAATGACAATTGATACAGTAAAGTTTCATTTACAGTAATCATTCTAATCTGGTTCAAAGTCTTTCTGCACAAGAGCTATATACATCTGACAGTTTTGAAACTGAAACAGGTAACTCTGCTTGAAGGATCTAGAGATCCAAGATAAAACCACAGAAAAGACACAAATGAACAAGAAAAAATTTCTTTCAGACAAAGAAACACAACTCTCTCTGCAAAAGAGTGTACACGAATATATATATAAATATTATTTCAGTTCCTGAATGTTGTTTAAAAGCTCCCCCACAAACAGGAGAAAAAATTATGTAATTATTTGA
>NW_007107523.1:0-860 GCF_000164805.1 Carlito syrichta
AGTTCATGGTGAATAAAATACTTATGGTAGCCAAGTAGACCCCAGCAAGAAACTAAAGGATTTCAAGCAAACTAAAGACTGTTATTAAAATGGTGGAATAAAATATCCTAATAACAAAGAGCTTTGCTTATCAAGACTATGGGGCCAACCATTAGGTTTTGCAAAATTTCCTCCCCCTCAAAGAAAGGACCTTGACAGTCTTAGCCAATGTAAGCACAGCCATGATGTGGTCTTTAATTGCAGATATCATAATTACATAAAACCATAGCCTCACCATCCCAGACACAGACATTATAAAAGAAAACGAAGAACTATTTTATTTTCATGAAAAAAATTCTTTTTCATCATAGTTTTATTTTTCTCATTTGGAACCTTCTACTTTTATTTTCCATTGCTCTTGAGCTTTTTCCTCCTCTATTTCTGCAGGATTCTTCTAGTTTCAGCTTTCTTCTTTAAAAGATTTAAAGTCTACGAATTTATCTCTGAGTAAAATCTTGGCTGAAGCATGTCAGTGATCTCATGTTCTAAACATTTTGTGATTGCTTTTACATTTTTCATTTTTGGTTTCACAGTTACTAAGCAGGGTGCTTTTTTATTTCCAAGTAGTTAGAATGTTGGTTATTAATTTGGGATGTGGTCAGGAAACATGGTGCTTTTTCAATTTTTTCTTTGGGGAATTTACTGTGAGTTTTCTTTGTGCCCTAGTATATGATCAACTGCTTGTGTATACTTTGAAAGGTAGTATGTTCTCTGTAGTGACAAAAGTTGTAAAATGGATTTATGTTGGCATAAACCTATTACTTATATAATTAAAATACCCTGTAGTCTTTTACTCTGGTCTACTTCATCTACCAAATTGA
>NW_007107524.1:0-1040 GCF_000164805.1 Carlito syrichta
AGTAGGAGTAGTAGTACCAATTTTAGAGAGTACTTCACTTTATCATTGCTTGGCTGATCCACCAATTCTTGTACCCACAGCCGTGGCCAGGATTAGGTAACATGATTATTTTCTGCACAACGTTCACATGGAGCAGAGAAAAATTACACAGAGGCACTAACAAAAGGCAAATGGAAAATATGCTGAGAAAACAAATTATAAATGTCACTGTGTTTACTACATAGAGGGTGAATTGACTTTCTCAGCTATTATAAAGCAGGGGAATGATTCAAATCCATGTCTGCCTGACTTTAGTGCTCTTGACTCAAAGTATTCTAATGTAGGTACTTTCTTATTATTTCTGGTGTTATTTTTAAAATATTTGTTTTACACTAAAAATGTTAAAGCCATGGATGTCTTTATAAACAAAGATTGTAAATATTTCTTTTGTTTTATTTCTTAATTTTGATTTAGGGCTCTAAGTTACCATGAATAATTTCTATTGTATTTTTCCTCCACAAACTAATTTCTTTAGAGTTATTTATGAATAGTGTATGTACAGCATTTATAACATAGTTTGACACAATTTAGGGCTGACTATTATTTAGGTCTTAATTCACTGAAATATGTATTTCTATGTGAAGCTTTTAGTTACTTTGTGAATACAAGTAAATATTTGTATTCACTGTCTAAATGCCAAGTTTTCTTCCCCCAAGTTGTTCTTGACCCATAGAGTATATCCAACTTTTCACCTCCCTTGAGTGAATCCTCACTTGTTTTTCTGAATACTGAGTTAAAGTCAGCATCAGATAACTTCTTATTTCATATACGATTCCCTGGGTGTCACAATCATTTTGCTGCCATTTTGTTTATTCATTTGATGGCATGTCTCCTCCCCTGGAGCCCAAATGAAACAAATATAGAGCTTCAGAAAATGTTTTCCTCCCCTCCCTATTTTTAACATATTTTTCCTGGCCTTGAGTTAATTTTTCCATACCTGTTCAGCTTGGAAGGTCGGTGGTGCTAAAAGTTGACGTTTATTCATGCTCAATCCTGGGGTG
>NW_007107525.1:0-787 GCF_000164805.1 Carlito syrichta
ACGCATATTGACTTATTTCCTGCTACCTTACTACAATCACTTATTTGTTTCAGAGATTTTTGCTTTTTCTTTTATCTATTCTTTTGGATTTTCTACATATATATTTACATCTTCTGGGAACAAAACCAGTTTTATAGCTTTCTTTCCATTCTGTATATTTTTATTTCCTATTCTTGGCTTATTGCATTAACTAGAACTTCTAGTGCAGTATTAAAAAGAGGGGACATTCTTGCCTTGCTCTTAGTGGAAGATCTTAGTGGAATATCTTCCTTTAGTTTCTCACCAGTACATGTGATGCTGACAGTAGTTTTTTGTAGATATTTTTTGTCAAGTTGAATAACTGACCCTCTATTTTATTTTTATTATGATTAGGTGTTGGTTTTTGTCAAATGCTTTTTCTGCATCTGTTGCTATGTTTATGTGATCCATCTTCTTCAGTCTGTAGATATGGATTATATTAACTGATTTTCAAATGTTGACCTAGTCTTGCATTCTTGAGATAAATCCCACTTAGTCATCTTTTATAACCTTTTTATACATTGTTGGATTTGACTTACTAATATTTGGTTGAGGATTTTTCAAACTATGTTTAAAAGAGCAATTTTTCTGTGTTTTTTAATTGTCATGTTTTTATCTGGTTTTGATATTGGACAATGGTTGCTTCATAGAATAATTTAGGAAGTGATTCTTCTGTTTCTACCTTCTAAGGAGATTATGGAAAAGTGGCATAATTTATTTCTCAAAGTTTGATGGAGTTTACCAGTGAACCTACCTGAGACTAATGCTT
>NW_007107526.1:0-701 GCF_000164805.1 Carlito syrichta
AAGTAACTTAGATGAATAATCTAGCAGGGGTGAACTTTTTGTTTTTAGATACTCAACTCGAATCAACCTAATGAAAGTGTGAGTCACAGTGACATTTCTTTCCTTGCTTAACAATAAATCTATGGACCTAAACAATCACTAGAGATGTAAGAAGATGGAAAGGTAAAGGAAATCTTTAAGTCTTAACACCATTTCTTCCGCAGTTTGTTAATAAGGACAGCAGTATAACTTTCATGAATTCCAAACCTGGAAATTGTAATATTAAAAATACGTAAGGATCAGCTGTTCAGCTATTTGCATACGCGCAATGCTTTATTCTTCAGAATGATTCCACCCAATTTAAAAATAATTAGTGTTACGGTATGGCATTGCATTTTTCTATGGTCTTGGCTCTTTGGTCTTCCATTGGTTAAGGTTTGGCAGGTGGCCAAAGTTGTGTAAAGTTCCATGTCCATTATTGGTTGTGCATCAGAAGAGGCTGGCTGAGTGCCCTTTCAACAATACACTGGGATGCCACCCAGCCCAGCCTCAGCAGGGTTCTGAGAGTGCAGCTGGGCAGAGTAGTTGGAGTGTGTGTGCGAGTGTGTGAATGTGAGTGTACAGTACAGAGCGGGTTGAGTTGTCACGTGGGCTCAAGCACAAGTTACAAATGCCTCCGTGTCTGCACTCTTCAGCCAAGGGAGGATAGAGGGAAACAGCAG
>NW_007107527.1:0-1532 GCF_000164805.1 Carlito syrichta
CATTCCCCCCTCCCATAGGAACCTAAAGAAAGGACCCAATCATGGGTCTGCACAAATTTCTTGAAGGCCATCCCGAATATGAGTGGGAGGATTAAGACAACAAGGATGAGTGCCGAGTGGCTGGTATTGCTGTTTGAGTACTATGAGTTGAACGGTGCTTTACAAAGGCTATAAGCCTGTTGATGATGCAAGGCCCAAAAATGAGTAGGAGAATTAAAACAGCTAAAGGGCCAGCTACGGTGGAAATTAATGTAGTAAACCAGGAGGTGTGGTTAAACCATGCTTCAAACCAATTGAGTTGTTGCTCTCGTTCTTCTTTGCGTTCAGCTAACTCTTCCCTTACCTTAGCCATGGATTCCCTGACAATATCCGAGTGGTCCGTGTAGAAACAACATTCTTCTCCTAGGGTGGTGCATGTTCCTCCCTGCTGCAGAAATAACACATCTAGCCCTCTATGGTTCTGTAGGACCACCTCAGATAACAAGGTTAGGGATTCCTGAAGGTGAGAGATGGAAAATTCAATTCTCTCGATGTCTATGTTTATCTGCCCTAAGGCCATTATAATAGTGACTTTGGGTAGCTAGGGAGGCAATACCCGTTCCGGCTCCTTGTTAGTCCAAGTCCAAGAAGAACTGCCATGGAAAATGGCGGTGACCGGCTCTCTTCTGTCTCTCCGGTGGATACCTGGGGTAAACCACCGGAGTATATCCTCATCTGAGTGTAGAGAATTTTTGGAAGTAATTGGACTAACACGCAGAAGCCTTGTTGGGTCTGATTTAAGACCTGCCCGTGGAAGCAAGGGGTTAAGCCTGTTGAACATGCTCACCAGCTATTTTTAGGGGGCAGGTGGTAATCTAGGCTAGATACAGGCAGCGTAATGTTGCATAGGGACTGAAACGCTGGTGCGGGGCGGCCTATGCATAATCCTTGGCCTGTTACCGACTGGAGAGTAAGTCCCTGGGTTGCTGGCTGCCATCTACAAGAATCGGGACAACGCTCGGTTGTATAGTTTCTCATTACTGCAATTCCTTCGTAATAGGGGGGCTGGATGTTATAGCATAACCAACATGACTGGGTGAGCTCTGGCCGGGTTGCATTAAGTAACAGGTAAGCTTGATTTAGCAAGTGCCAGAGAGGATGTTGATTGGGAACCGATGGGGGTAGGGGAGGGTTAGGAATAACTGTAGTGACCCTGGTAGAATAAGAGAGGCCACTAGTGGGGTCTGAGGTGACTGCAGTGGTATCAGAACTGGTATAAGTCACAGTCGAGAGTATTGGTGTAGTGGTTGTGGGCTTAGGTTTAACTTTTGGTTTAAGTTTAGGTATTATAACAGGGTTGGGTCCCATATCAAGTGTTTTGGTTTTCTGACTGGGGGCCCGGATGGATAGTCTAATCATAAAGAAGTTACCTGAATCCTTCCATCCTGAGCATATTTGGGTCGTATAACCAGATTCCCCATGTTTTTCCTATATCCCAACCTTGAGCTTTCTTCCCTTTCTCAGTGAAGCTTATAGTTACGGGATTGCAGATG
>NW_007107527.1:2546-3590 GCF_000164805.1 Carlito syrichta
TATGTTGGATGCTGCCAAATGATGGTACCTGTGGTAAGATCTACGACCTTCCATGTTAAGTTCTGGGGCTGGTGTAGGTTTACTAGGGGTTTGGGTTGTGGTTGGATTTCTGTGGCAGCATCAATTTCCTCTTGGTATTTTGTATCCCAAATAGATTGTGGGTTGGCTATGGCATTACATAAGAAACATGATATATATACTATTAGTCTTAGGGGGATAAGTGAGAGCGGCGCACTCTTAGCTTTAGAGGATTGTCCTTGTCCAGTACGCTTTCCCATTCTGGGATGTAGTCCTTTAACACTGCAAAGGGGTCTGCCAGTCAGACGTGTGTGTAGTGGACTCATGGGACGATCCCGTCCACTTTGAGTGTGGTGGGTGTTGTTAGGATGATGACGTAGGGTCCTTACCAATGTAGCTGGAGTGTCTGGTGCTGATGTCTGCGGATGTACACCCAATCTCCTGGCCGGTAGCGATGTGGATTCAGAGGCAGCCCATTTTCGTAGAGGGCCTTTAGTGCAGGTCACACTTGTTCATGTGTCCTTTGCAGTGCTTTTAAGGAAAAAAGGAGTTGCTGATCATCAAATTCAACAAGTACCTCAGGTTTTAAATTTGGAATAATAGGTGGTGGAATACCGAATATGATTTCAAAAGGGGTGAGGCCCATTTTATAGGGGGAATTGTGTACCCTATAGAGGGTGAAGGGGAGGAGAGCCACCCAGTCACCGTCAGTCTCCAGGGTTAGTTTAGTTAGGGTCTCTTTTAATGTTCTATTCATACGTTCTACCTGTCCTGAACTTTGGGGTCTATATGCACAATGTAACTTCCAATCTGCCCCAAGAACCTGAGCTAGCCCCTATGTTACCTTAGAGATGAAGCCTGGTCCGTTGTGTGAACCTATCTGGATAGGGAAGCCATACCTTGGCATGATGTCTTCTAGGAGCTTCTTGGCCACTACTTGTGCTGTCTCATGTTTAGTAGGAAACCCTCAGTCCAGCCTGAAAAGGTATCTATAAACACCAGTAAATACTTGTAACCATACTTCCC
>NW_007107528.1:0-827 GCF_000164805.1 Carlito syrichta
TCTCCCTTGGGTATTCAGCAGAAATTGGGCAGCAAGCAGCTTAACCCTACTAACCATATTAGTCTCTACTTTCACTGAGTCTTTTATGGAAAGAGCTATACGGGTGGAGTTTTTGATGTTGAAAAGAATTATGTGGCACAACCTGCATTTTTCTTCTTACTCCTTGTTTCTAGAGGGAACTAGTGGGCATCAATGCTAGCTGACCCCTTACTGGGTCTGTGATTTCACACACATTTTTTAGTTTCTTATTGCTTAGTTTTTTCCATAGCCCCCAACTCATTGAATTGATGTGAAAATTGTATGAGTTCATAATGTTAAGTTTTTAGAATTGGAGCAACCATGAAGAAAATGTTTAATCATTATTGTAATGTATCACTGTCACTCTTTATCATCACAGTCTCTGTTGAATTATTTGTCATTTTTCTGCCATCATCATATGAAACACTCAATAAAGGATAATATTTTAATATCATTTACCAAGTGAGAGGTGAGCACTTATGCAGAATATTGCTATCAGTGCTTTTTATTTTACTCTAATGTTACCATTTTCAAGTCCATGGTAGCCAAATTGTCATGTGTGTTTTCTTTCTTTCTTTTTTTTTTTTAGAGTTGGAGTCTCACTCTGTCACCCAGACTGGAGTGCAGTGGGTGCTCCCGGCCACTGCAACCTCGACCTGCTGAGCTCCAGCGATCCTTCCCCCTCAGCCTTCCAAGTAGCTGGAACTACAGGCTCGCACTACCACGCCCGGCTAATTTTTGATTTATTGTAGAGATGAGGTATTACTAAGTTGCCCAGGCGGGTCTCGAACCCACGGGATCAGGCAATC
>NW_007107529.1:0-963 GCF_000164805.1 Carlito syrichta
AGCAAGTTATGACGGGAAGGAATTTGGTGTCAAGTGGCTGCTGGAGACCAGCAGAAGCACAAACAACAAGGCCCAAGTGGAAACTCTCATGCTGAACAAATCTTCCTACTGTGGACAATCCTTTTGAAGCCATGACAGCACAGAGAGAAAGACCTTACAAAGAGCTTTAGGGAATGATTACTGCAAACATAGAAAGGACAAAGTTGGGTTGGGGAGTATCTTGTCGACTCAGGCTGCCATACCCATATACCACAGACTAGGTGACTGTCATAACACAAATTTATTTCTCATAGTCCTTTAGGAAGAGAAGTCCAAGATCAAGGTACTGTCTGTTTCAGTTAATGGAGAGGGCTCTCTTCAGGTTTTGCAGTCCTCTTGCTGTGAGTTCACATGACAGAGAAAGAGATCCATCTCACTCTGTCATCCAGGATGGTATGTGGTGGCACACTCATGGCCACCCCAGAGTTGACCTGCTGGGATCAGGTGATCCTTCTGCCTCAGTCTTCCAAGTAGCCAGAACTGCAGGCATGAGCTACTACACCTGGGTAATTTTTTGATTTATTGGAGAGATGGTGTCTCACCATGTTTTCCAGGCTGGTCTTGAACCCACAGTCTTAGGCAACCCTCTTGCTTTATCCTCCCAAAGTATTGGGATTACAATCTTGAGCCACTGCATCCAGCCATTTTTCTCTTTTTTTTTGAGTTGGAGTCTCACTCTGTCGCCCAGACTGGAGTGCAGTGGCCGCTCTCGGCCACCGCAGCCTTGACCTGCTGGCCTCTGGCGATCCTTCCGCCTCAGCATTCCGAATAGCCAGAATTACAGGCGCGCGCTACCACGCCCGGATAATTTTTTGATTTATTGTAGAGATGAGGTCTCGCTGCTCAGGCAGGTCTCAAACCCGCAGGCTCAGGCAATCCCCTCACCTCAGCCTCCCAAAGGCGCGGGATTACAGGAGAGCCACC
>NW_007107530.1:0-656 GCF_000164805.1 Carlito syrichta
CACCGGAGTCCAGAACTCCAGTCTGGGCGACAGAGTGAGACTCCAATTAAAAAAAAAAGAAAAAATAAAAAGAAAGAAAAGGCACTTACATTTACTAGTTTTATACTTTCATATGTTTTCATATTGTGAATTATTGTCTATTTTCTTCAGCTTAAATAACTCCCTTTAGCAATTTTTATAATATAGGTATAATGGTACAAACTGTTAGTTTTTTTGTCTGAGAATACCTTTAACAACCATTTCATTAATGAAAGTCAGAATTTGAGGTGCAGTATTTTTGACTAGCATTTTAAATATTTTTCAGGGTTTTCAATTACTTTCCACTCCCTTCTAGCCTGTAGGATTTCTGATTTTTTTATTTTCTCTCCTCGATAGTCCTGTACAGTTTCTTTGTACATAATGACTTACTTTTCTCCTGCTACTTTCAAAACTCTCTGTCTTTAAATGTTGACAATGTAATTATTATATGTCTCGAGTTCAGTCTCTTTGGAGTCGAATTCTTTAGGATTTGGGGGTTTGAGGGTCTAGAGTTCTCTGTTTTTACCCTTGGGAACTTTTCTGCCATTATTTTTGGAATATGTTTTCTGTTCCTTTCTGTTTTACTTCTTCTGAAAAATCAAGGAGTGTATGTTTTTCCTCTTGATGGTGTCCCATAA
>NW_007107531.1:0-826 GCF_000164805.1 Carlito syrichta
AGAAAAAAACCAAATAAGCATAATCAGAAACACAAAAAAAGAAAAAACATATGACCCTGAAGAAATACAAAAGATCATTAGAGACTACTACGTACACTTGTATGGAAACAAACTTGAAAACCAGAAGGAAATGGAAGACTTTCTGACATCACACAACCTACCTAGGTTGGAACAAGAAGAAATTGAGACCCTAAATAAACCAATAACAATCAAGGAAATCGACCACGTAATAAGAAAACTTCCTACAAAAAAAAGCCCTGGTCCAGATGGCTTTCCAGCAGAATTCTACAAGACATTTAAGGAGGAGCTGATACCCATCCTACCGAAGGTATTCCAGGTGATTGAAAAAGATGGAACTCTCCCCAAATCATTTTACGAAGCCAACATCACATTGATACCCAAGCCAGGTAAAGATCCAACAAAGAAAGAGAACTACAGGCCAATATCTTTGATGAACATAGATGCTAAAATTCTCAACAAGATCCTAGCAAACCGGATTCAGCAATACATCTCAAAAATCATCCATCATGACCAAGTAGGCTTCATTCCTGGGATGCAAGGCTGGTTCAATATTCGTAAAACCATAAATGTAATTAAATACATCAACAGATGTCAAAACAAAAACCACATGATCATATCATTAGATGCAGAAAAAGCTTTTGATAAAATCCAGCACCCTTCTTGATAAAAACCCTTGAACATCTAGGCATACGGGGGAACATACCTCAAAATAGTAAAAAGCCATCTACGAGAAACCCACAGCCAGCATACTCCTAAATGGACAAAAAATTAGAAACCAATTCCCCTGAAAACTGGAGCTAGGCAA
>NW_007107532.1:0-1218 GCF_000164805.1 Carlito syrichta
GATTGAGCAAACCCTCCAGGGAATTCTGATGCCTGCTAAGTTTCAAGAATCACTGGTGATCTAGCTCAGCCTTCTTATTTTACAGAAAAGGCAGTGATGCCCAAAGTCAAGCAACATGGACATAGTGAAGGGAAAACAAACAAACAAAAACACCACACACATAGAACCACAGTTCCAGCCTTCACGGTCTTAAAATTTAAAGATCCAGGGCTTCAAATCTGCTTCATGTCTTTGTTCTAATTTCACAGAAGTATCTACATTCAAAAAATTTGTATTTAATAAAATATATCTAAACAGCCTATAGTTAATATAATTAAACCCAGGTAGCAGAAGCTCAATGATATCCGGAATTGCATATGTGTATGTTCACAAAACATCAGGCAAAGACTCCCAAGAGTTGCGATCCAGAAGGCAGGCAAGCATCCAAATCTAGAAGGCCACAGAGACTGGGCAAAAACAACCCAGCATGATGGAAACTGAAATAAGATAGATTTTCGAAAGGCAGAACAGATAATAGATAAGGCCTTAACACAGAGTACAGCCACAGTCATCCCACCCACGGATAATATGATAAGTGTCATAAAATGCAACTTTTTCATCTAAATTAACAAAACCATTTGTACTCTCTCAGTCTGATTGGATATTATTAAATTATCCTAATTCAAAGCAGGTGCAACTCCAGACACACAAACAGATGGCTAAGAGTCAACTTCAAGTTTAGTTGACCCTGAAGCCCATTTGAAATAAATCCATTAGCTTTTATGCACCTTTTCCATGTTTGTTTGAAATTTGGCTCCATCGTTTAAAACAAAAGGAACAGGAGGGATGGGCATGAAGAGAACTGCAACTTCCTAGACCTTTCTTATTTCACCAGTTAGGTAAATCTACTGGATTTTGTTCTGAAATAGTGTTTTCTCACATCTGGAAGGAGAGAGTAAGACTGGTGGACAGGAGGTATGAGAACATAACCCCCACGGCGATTCTGTTATCTGCATTCCCACCAAAATTCCTGGAAAGGAAGGCCTCAATGAAAGGTCCCAGATCTTGGACTGGTCACGGAGAGCATGCAGATGGCCTAGGGGCTGTGGCCTAACCTGGGACCCTCTTCTCAGCAGTGGATCTAGCCAGATTCACTGCACCATGTCTCTGTGAGCATGGACAGAATCCAAATGCTTCATATTAACAAATAAACTTCTTGATTGCTGGAGCCCAACAGGT
>NW_007107533.1:0-1146 GCF_000164805.1 Carlito syrichta
CCATTTTCCATTTGTTCAGCTTTTTACTTATTATTAGGATAGAATGTCTACTCCAAGCTCGTTGCATGTGGTGCAGGGAAACTGGAAATCATTCTCATCTTTTAAGCTCAATTCCCCTCCATAGCTGAGAAAATATGAACCATTCTGGGAAGAGGAGGAATGGGCAACGGAGAAAACATGGCCAGAAAAGAAAAGGGTGTATAGGTGTGCTCTGAATGTGAGGGTCTCAGAGACAGTGGGACATGATAAAGAGAGCCACCGGAGTGCACAGTCTGCCCTGGCCATCACTTTCTCCCTGGCTACAACAGGATGGGATTGCTTCCCTCTTAATAAATAAGTGGGGAGCTCCATGAAGCTGCAGCTCTGCTTAGCTTCACTGGCATCATCAACAGTTTACTCCAGACTGGAGCTCAGGGGTCCTAACAGTCACCTTGACTTCCTCCTAGCACCCAATGGGGTAGTGTTGCCTATTGGTTGAAAAGTGTGGTCTCTGTGTCCAGCTCCACAGTGCCACCCCACATTTACCATGGCATCTCTGTAAAGTACTAACCCTCTCCATGTTCCAGCTGTCTCACCTGTGCGATGGGCTTAGTAAAGAGTCCTGCCTTGTTCAGTCATAGTGAAGAGAAAGTGAGGAAATGCCTCACACAACTCAGAACAATACCTGGTCCATGGCAACTGCTCAAGAAAGTCACAAGCTTTTATTATTATAAATACCCCATGGGTACCTGCATGTTCTGAGGTCTGAGGGGTGTCTGTAAATGTATTGGTGTCACCTAAAAAAAAGACTTTCATAGGAGAGACAACAGTTGGACCTTTCAAATTAGATATGTAGTGAGCACAGGGATTCTTTTGGAAATGTGGGTGACAGGAAGAAGTCCAAATTCAGCAAATACAGAGGGTGCAAAAAATGTATACCCATTTTAAGAAAGGAAAAATATATACTGATAACAAAAGATGAATACAAGTCACATTTGACTTCTGCAATTACTAGAGATGCTCAGTGTGGTTACCATAGTGTCCAGACACTTCTGAAAAGTACTTTGAAAAGTAATACATAGATAGCATCTCTGAAAATGTGTATACAGGGCAATAACCTTGTGTCCCCTCTGGCTACGGGAGATTTTCTGTCCTCTCAATAAATCG
>NW_007107534.1:0-715 GCF_000164805.1 Carlito syrichta
AAGCCAAACTCAGCCTCTCACAGCAATGCTAGCTGGTACACTGATGCCAGTGTTCCTAGAACACTTAGCTAGCGGGAAGAGCCTGTACTACAAGAGGCCAGCCCTCCAAAATATAATTTCAGTGGTTTTTTTGTACTCCTTTATACATCTCATTCCCTAGAGCATGTTTAAAAAAATCTCCAAGCCGGACTCGGTGGCTCAGCCTGTAATCCCACACTTTGGGAGGCTGAGTTGAGTGGGTTGCCTGAGCCTGTGGGTTCGAGACCCGCCTGGGCAACTCGGCGAGACCTCATCTCTACAATAAATCAAAAATTAGCTGGGCGTGGTAGCGCACACCTGTAGTTCCAGCTACTTGGAAGACTGAGGTGGAAGGATCACTGGAGCCCAGCAGGTCGAGGCTGCAGTGGCCCCAGCCACTGCACTCGAGTCGTGGCGACTGAGTGAGACCCCAACTCGAAAAAAAAAAAAAAAGATTTCTGATTTAAAGTTTGTGTGAAAATCTAAAAACCAAAATGGTTACTTTTAAATATTTCTAGATTTCTAAAACCAAATGACTCCTTTCTGGATACAATTATGGGAAACTTTCATTGCATCTGTGAGATCATCTCCCATGTACTCATGTACTACAGTAAATTCACAGCTTTTGAACCCTGCAACAAATATATATGTAACAAGCTGTCTGTCATTGTGCACAGTGTCAGCTCTCTCTACTGGG
>NW_007107535.1:0-970 GCF_000164805.1 Carlito syrichta
GCTATAACCAGACCATGTTTCCTAGCTTTGTATCACTCTCTACCTTGGAGAAATGAATCTTCTCTCTTTCTCTCTCCCTTTCTCCAATGTACTTTCTAAATGAACTATATTTTCCAAGGTAAAAATAAAAAATAGGCCAGGCTTGGTGGCTCAACCTGTAATCCTGTGACTTTGGGAGGCTGAGGTGAGTGGATTGTCTGAGCCCGCGGTTCGAGACCCACCTGGGCAACTTGGTGAGACCTCATCTCTACAATAAATCAAAAATCAGCCGAGCATAGTAGTGTGTGCCTGCAATTCTGGCTACTCAGAAGGTTGAGGTGGAAGGATTGCCAGAGCCCAACAGGTTGAGGCTGCGGTGGCCGGGAGTGGCCACCGCACTCCAGTCTGGGTGACAGAGTGAGACTGTAACTCAAAAATAAATAAATAAATAAATAAATAAAACACATAAAAATATGTAGACTTTTCCCATTCAAATTTAATATATTCCAACGCGTTAGAATGACAGCATCAGGAAACTTTTGGTTGCAAGCAACAGAAATTCAACTCAAACAAAGAAAATGGTGGTTTCCTGTAAGGACCAGGGGGTCATTCTTCCAGAAAGGAAGAATGGAGTCCTTGAGGTGGCAGAAGAGGAGCTGGCCTGGGGTTGACAGACTCTGGGGGCTGAAGTCTGGCCAGGACTGATTCCATCTTGCACTGCGGCATTCTTCAGTGGTGTGGTTTCACACTTTTAAAGACAAAGATGGCTTTTCTCCATTGAGAAAGGTAGCTGTAAGTCCCTCCAGAAGAATATCTTTCCAGATCTATTGGTTCAAAAACTCCCAAGGAAGGGTTCTGATTGGAAGAGTTTGGGTCACCTTCTATCCCTCAATAAGTCATTGTGGCCAAGGAGATGGTGCCCTGCCACAGGCCCATCTCAAGCTGCAAACTCTACCCACCAGAACCAGGGGGACAGCATAGTCATTGCCAC
>NW_007107536.1:0-1190 GCF_000164805.1 Carlito syrichta
GACCTTTTCTCACTGTGCTAGTGGCACTATGATTTTAGGCTATAATCAGGCATCCTTATCACTTGAGAAAATATTGACTTGTGACTTGAGGTCACCCCAAATGTGCACATGAGCATAATTGTGAGAATGTTTACTGATTCACTAGCCTGGCTTATATTGTTTTACAAATTAGTTTTATGTTTCATCACGAAAATTTCAGTTGATTTGATTCAGTTGTTTGCAGTGATCTTCAGAAATCATCATTTATGTCTGTGTCTCCTCAGCTCTTCTTTCAAATATTAAACTTAAATTTCAATTTTCAATTTGAAAGATAAAAAAGAGTGTAGTGATCTCTGTGCCTATTTGGAAAGAAAATTATTTTCAAGTTGGATAAAAATGTATTTGACATAGTGCATAATGTGAACTTAAACCTAGTGTTTAGGTTGTTAATTTATTACTACCTTTTGACATGAAGGTGAGTTTTGAGCATTGATTGTTTCTTAAGTTTCTCTTTTTTAAATATTTGTTTATTATATAGTTGTGGGGCGCAATTCCAGGTTAGGTATACAAACATTGATTATACAGGTAAATTTGTTGATGATGTATGCCCCTCCTTCCCCTAGCAGTTTCCCTAAACTGCCAATCCCATCCCCGTCCCCTGACAGTTTTCCATTACTGCCAAACACTTTCTCATAGTATTACAATTGGTCAGGCTCCCCTTATGAGTGAGATCATATGGTATTCTGTTCTTTGTTTCTGTGATAGACTATGTGTATCATTGACTCCAAATCGATCCAAATTGCTGCCAAGTCCATATATTTGTCCTTTATAGACGCATGATATTCCATTGTGTATATATACCACATTTTCTTTATCCAGTCCAGCTTCAATGGGCAATGTTGTTGGTTCCATATTTTTGCTGTTGTGAATAGAGCTGCAACAAACATACGTGTGCAGATATATCTTTTTGGTAGAGTGATTTGAGTTCCTCTGGCTATATTCCCATTAGGGGAATTGCTGGGTCATATGGAAGATCAATTTCTAGTTCTTTTAAAAATGGCCACTTTGTCTTCCTAAGAGTTTACATAGTTTGCATTTCCACTAGCAGTGTAGAAGCCTTTCTTTTTTTCCACATCCTTGCCAGCATCTGTTGTTATTTGTATTTTAATGATGGCCATTCTTTTTTTTTTTTTTTGAGTTGAAGTCTCACT
>NW_007107537.1:0-819 GCF_000164805.1 Carlito syrichta
ATTGCTTCTTAATAAATAACTAGGGAGCTCCATGGAGCTGCAGCTCTGCTTAGCTTCACTGGCATCATCAACAGTTCACTCCAGACTGGAGCTCAGGGGTCCTAACAGTCACCTTGACTTCCTCCTGGCACCCAATGAGGTACTGTTGCCTATTGGTTGAAAGTGTGGTCTCTGTGTCCAGTTCCACAATGCCACCCCATGTCTACCATGGTATCTCTGCAAAGTACTAGCCCTCTCCATGTTTCAGCTGTCTCACCTGTGCGATGGGCTTAGTAAAGAGTCGTGCCTTGTTCAGTCATAGTGAGGAGCAAGTGAGCAAATGCCTCACACAACTCAGAACAATACCTGGTCCATGGCAAGTGCTCAAGAAAGTCACAAGCTTTTATTATTATAAATACCCCATGGGTACCTGCATGTTCTGAAGTCTGAGGGGTGTCTCTGTAAATGTATTGGTATCAACTAAAAAAAAGACTTTCATAGGAGAGACAACAGTTGGACCTATTCAAATTAGATATATAGTGAGCACAGGGATTCTTTTGGAAATGTGGGTGACAGGAAGAAGTCCAAATTCAGCAGGTGCAAAAAATGTATACTGATAACAAAAGATAAATACAAATCACATTTGACTTCTGCAATTACTAGAGATGCTCAGCGTAGTTACCACAGTGTCCAGACACTTCTGAAAAGTACTTTGAAAAGTAATACATAGATAAAATCTCTGAAAATGTGTATACAGGGCAATAACCTTGTGTCCCCTCCGGGTTATGGGAGATTTTCTGTCCTCTCAATAAATCCTGTTTTTTTAAAGAAAGAAAAATG
>NW_007107538.1:0-741 GCF_000164805.1 Carlito syrichta
CCAGGAATGAAGCCTACTTGGTCATGATGGATGATTTTTGAGATGTATTGCTGAATCCGGTTTGCTAGGATCTTGTTGAGAATTTTAGCATCTATGTTCATCAAAGATATTGGCCTGTAGTTCTCTTTCTTTGTTGGATCTTTACCTGGCTTGGGTATCAATGTGATGTTGGCTTCGTAAAATGATTTGGGGAGAGTTCCATCTTTTTCAATCGCCTGGAATACCTTCAGTAGGATTGGTATCAGCTCCTCCTTAAATGTCTTGTAGAATTCTGCTGGAAAGCCATCTGGACCAGGGCTTTTTTTTGTAGGAAGTTTTCTTATTACGTGGTCGATTTCCTTGATTGTTATTGGTTTATTTAGGGTCTCAATTTCTTCTTGTTCCAACCTAGGTAGGTTGTGTGATGTCAGAAAGTCTTCCATTTCCTTCTGGTTTTCAAGTTTGTTTCCATACAAGTGTACGTAGTAGTCTCTAATGATCTTTTGTATTTCTTCAGGGTCAGATGTGACTTCATCTTTTGTGTTTCTGATTATGATTATTTGGTTTCTTCCTCGTTTTTTCTTGGTCAGTCTAGCTAGGGGACCATCAATCTTGTTTACCCTTTCGAAGAACCAGCTTTTTGTTTCATTGATTTTTTGTATTATCTTTTTGTCTTCTATGTCCTGGATTTGGGCTTTTATTTTGGTGATCTGGATTCTTCTGCTGAAATTAGGTTTTTGTGGTCTTGCTTTTCCAGCTTCT
>NW_007107538.1:2901-6241 GCF_000164805.1 Carlito syrichta
TCCCAGGCGTTTGGGAGAGACCCATACTCTTCTTTGGTTTTTTTTCATTTCTGTAGATTTTTCTCCCTTTACCCCTTTACCTCCCCCTATTCAAATTCCTGTTTTTGAGGGAAGGTGGGGTTGCTTTTATTTCTCTTCTGCAATGACCTGTTCTTCCTTATGAGGGTCTTCTGGTTTTGTTCACTTTTCCCTCTGCTTTACAGTCTGTCTATTCAGCAGTTTGCAGTCTTGGTCCGTTCAGAGAATCTCACCAGTTCACCTATGCCATCGCCATCTTGCCCCATCTCTCTTTGTTTTGTTTTTAACAATTATGGGCAGGGGCCCTTTAAGAAATTTGGGAAAGGAAGTAAATACCCCTAGGTCACCTATGACTGGCAGAGAATGGTCAGCCTCTTGTACTGGTGGACAGGTGGGGAACAGTGGCTTGATCTCAGGGATCACCCAGCTCTGGGGGACTCCAAGCACAGCACCCAATCTGTTTACATTATTTCAGCAAGCAGTTCATCCTCCCAGCACCCCTGGTGAAGGGCTGCACCCCAATACACGCTGTGTGTCTCTGAGTCGCTGGGCAGATCTCTGTGTTCTGGGATTGCCAACATGCCAGAAAGGGATTTTCCACATTATTCTTTAGTGCTGTTATTTCTGTCATCAGTTCCTTCCCATTTTCTTCTTGTCTTTCCTCAATTTTTGTATTCCCTCTATTAATTTCTTGATGTCTGGGTTTGTTGCTTGTGATCAGTCATTCCGGGGGCTCTTCATTGTTTGTGTTCCGAAGGCTCTTTTCTCAGTGTCTGACTTCCCAGGGGTCTGTGTGAGCCCTATATTCTTGTTTTGGTTTTTCTTCCTTTGTGCAGATTTTTCCTCCCTACTTTTCCCTTCCCTCCACTTCCCCTTCTTCTTTAATTCTGTTATTCACGGGTGGGGGGATTGCTTTTACTTCTGTTTGTTCAATCTCCTATTCTTCCTAATGTATTTCCTCTTGCTTTGTTCAATTCTGAAGTTGGACTGTACATTGGGGGTGGTCCTTTTTGCAGTTTTGAGATTTAATTAAGGGGGGAGCTGTGATTCAAAATCAATCTGCAGATCCTAGTATCTGCCGACAAGTGTATAGATAATATGAAACCCATTTCTCACTGCCTTTCAATCTGTCCATGAAGTGGAGTTGTATGTTTACTCTCTGAAGGCCAAATGAAGTTAACAGAGGTAAGAGAATGGAGTGGGCAGTGGGGAGAAGAAGGGGTTGGATAGAGGGGGGAGTAAGAGGGAAAAAAGACAAGCGTACTGACAAATGAAGAGAGACACAAAGACTGAAACAGATAAAATCAATAAACCACAACTACAAGCTAACCAACAACCATATGGAAAATTAAAACATACAATGATGGTACCATACATGCTAACCAACCTCCTTATTGGTGTGCTATTCCTCTATACAAAGATGGGATTTACAGGGAATTTTTTTTTAAAAGAACAAAACAATAGGAATAGAATTAAGTCAGTAAACTAACAGAACCAACCAAGTACACTCTGAGACTTTTTGTTTAAGTCCAATGTCCTTTCACCTCTGATATATAGCTTTCTTTGCAGGCTGGTAAATTTGTTCACAGTTAGAGAACTTGCCCCTTGCCTACTGTGAAGGGCAGTTCAGATCTGGGCTACCTGCCCAGTTTACCACTCAGATCTGGCCTGTGTTTATTTATCAAGCTTCTGTTTTTCCCATTCCAGGGTTGTTAACTTGAATCGCCAGCAGGTGGTGCTATCTCTCCGCTCCAGATGATCTTTATCTGCAGCTGCTCGCCTAGGAAGGGAGGGAGCTAACGATTTCAGTGGCACTGCGGTTGTGGCCGCCTCCTGATGGCCCATGGGAAGAGTTCCACGAGTTTGGCTCCGGGTGAGAGGCGGGGCGTGTCAGTGGCAGTGGTAGCAGGGGTGATCTCAGTAGATCTTGCTTGCGGGGGCTTCATGGTCTGAAGTCGTGGGTTGCCTTAGGCACAGGAGGGGTGATGGCCGTGACAGTGGTGGTGGTGGTGGCAACTGTGTCCACAGCTGCAGTGGCTACCCAGACCGCCGTGATGTTTGAGCTGTGGCCACGGCTGAGTTCCGTGTGAAGAGCAGGCTGCCGATGATGGGAACTGCAGCCCCCAGGAGAGAGCTAGTCTTTATGTGTTTTCTCATTCACTTAGGGTCTCACAGACCAAGCTAACCTGTCACCATCTTGGCAGAAGTCTTTTTTCATGCATTTGTTGGCCGTTTGTATATCTTCTTCTTGAGAGATGTCTGTTTCCATAATTTGCCAACTTTTGAATGGGGTGTTTTGCATTTTTCTTTATTTTATTTTATTTTAAAGATGTGGGGTACAATTCAGTATTAGGTAGATAAGTGGACATCATACAAGTAAAGTTTGGACTTCCCTTTGGTCCCCACGTTGCCTGATATCTGATCAGGTACCCTTATTGATATCATGTGCCACCTCCATTCCCTCCCCTGGCAGCGTCCCACTACTGCCAAACCATTTCTTGTAATGTTATAATAAATGGTCAGAGTCTGCCTATAAGTTAGAACATGTGGTACTCAGTTTTTTTGTTTCTGTGATGGATCACTGAGTATGATAGACTCTAAATTCATCCAGGTTGTTGCAAAGTCCATAATTTTGTCTTTCTTTATGACTGCATATTATTCCATCATGTATATGTACCACTTTTTATATCCAGTCCACTTTCATTGGGCAGTAAGGTGGGTTCCATGCTTTTGCTATTGTGAATAATGCTGCAATAAACATGCATGTGCAGGTGTTTGTTTTATAGAATGATTTCAGTTTCTCTGGGTATATTCCCAGAATGGGGATTGCTGGGTCATATAGAAGGTCGATTTTTAGATCTTTTAGAAATCACCACACTATTTTCCACAGAGGTGGTATTAGTTTACACTCACACCAACAGTGTAGACACTAACAGTGTAGAAGCCAACAGTGTAGAAGTCCTTTTTCCTGCATCTTCTCCAGCATCTGTTTTTTTGAGTTATTGATGCAGATCTTCCTGACTGGCATTAGGTAGTATCCCAGTGTGGTTTTGATTTGCATTTTTTTGATGATTAGTGAGAGTGAGCATTTTTTTCATGTATTTCTTGGCTGCTCATGTGTCTTCTTTTGAGAAGTGTCTATTCATATCTTTTGCCCATTTTTGTTTTGAGTCGGAGTCTCACTCTGTCACCCAGACTGGAGTGCAGTGGCCACTCCTGGACACCACAACCTCGACCTGCTGGGCTCCAGCGATCCTTCTGCCTAAGCCTTCCGAGGAGCCGGAATTACAGGCATGTGCTACCATGCCTGGCTGATTTTTTT
>NW_007107538.1:6261-73834 GCF_000164805.1 Carlito syrichta
CTGCCCAGGCGGGTCTCGAACCCGCGGGCTCAGGCAATCCACTCACCTCAGCCTCCTAAAGGTGCAGGATTACAGGATGAGCCACCGAGCCTGGCTTTTGCCCATTTTTAATAGGGGTTTTTGTTTTGTTTTGTTTTGTTTTGGCATGTCTGAATTCCTCGTAAGATCTCAGATGTCAGGCCTTTGTCAGATATGCAGTTGTCAAATATTTTTCCCATTCTGTGGGCTGTCTACCCACTCTCTTGATGGTTTCTTTTGCTTCGTGGAAGCTTTTCTGTTTGATGAGGTCCCACTTGTCTACCTTAACTGTTATGGCATTTGGTTTGGGGGATTTGATCAAGAATTGGTTGCCTACTCCAATGTGCATAAGGGTGTTTCTTGTGTTTTCTTCTAGGATTCTTACAGTTTGAGGTTTTACATTTAGGTCTTTGATCCATCTAGAGTTGGTTTATGTGTATGGCAATAAATAGGGGTCCTGTTTCAATTTTCTACATGTGGTAGACAGTTTTCCCAGCACCATTTACTGAATAAGTTCTCCTCTCCCCAGTGGTTGTTGGTGGAGGCTTTGTTGAAGATTAATTGCTTAAGAAATTGAGGTTTTGCTTCTGAAATCGCTATCCTATTCTAGTGGTCCATACCCCTGTTCTTGTACCAGTATTAGATTGTTTTGATTATTGCAGCATTACACTAAAGTTTAAAGTCTGGAAATGTGATACCTTCCACTTTGTTTCTTTCGCTTAGGATTGTTTTGGCTATTTATAGTCTTTCATGTTTCCATATGAATTTCTGTATTGTTGTTTCCAGATCTGAGAAGATTAATGTTGGTAATTTAATGTGTATTGAGTTGAATCTTTAGATTTCCTTGGGTAGGATGAACATCTCAACAATGTTAATTCTTCCAACACATGATCATGGAATATTTTTCCATTTGTTTGTGTCTTCTTTGATTTCTTTGAGAAGTGTTTCCCAAGTTCTCTGTCTTTTTTGAGTTTCTGGGGGGAGTGCAGGGGAAAGGAGTTGAAGCATCTCACCAGTATGTACTCTTAGACCAGTGGGGATTAGGAGGAAGTCTCAGGTCACTGGGGTAACACTGTTGTGCAAAGCAGGCACAGAAAAATACACGAGGGGATTGGTAAGTTGCTATGGCAATAATCCCACTGTCTACCACCTTGGCCTCAGGTAATCTGTGATCTGAATGCCAAGGTGCACCTGGCTTCATGGTCTCGGGTGTTCTCAGGCAACCTGCCCAGCCCTGAACTGTCTGTAGCCTCAGTGTTTGCTCTTGGGGACCAGTTCTCTCCCAAACCACCTGGGAAGCAGCCACTCCATGCTAAAATGGTTGAGTTCCTGGGAAATGGCAGCTGGCACTGCTCAAGGCTTTTTCCTGACCACTCCATGGTAGAATGTTACTGTGGGGAAGGCAGTTTCTTGTGAATGACAGGGGTCCCACAAGGCTCACAGATTCCTACAAGTTTGTGGCAGGAGCACAGAACTCATGAATTCCCTTTACTCACCTTCCTGCTGTATCTAGAGTCTGTGGTGGACTGTGGCAAGAGTCTGGCCAGGTCAGTGGATTTTTTTTCTTCTTTGCTCTTCTTGGTTATTATCACTCCTTTAAAGACTCTTGGGGTGTGCTGCTGGATCCATTCCTCTCTGGGTGCTAAGGAAATTATCTTGGTTTACTCTGTAGAGGAAAGTCACTCTAGCTGCCCCATGTTAGCTATCTTAGTCCCTTCTCTCTGATTTTTTTAATTTGCATCTTCTCTTTTTTCATAATTAGTCTAGCTAAAGCTTTTTTGATGTCTTTCCCTCCAAAACCTCCAACATTTTGTCTTGTTGATATTTTATATTGTTTTTTAGTTTCAATTTCATTTATTTCTGCTCTGACCTTTTTTTTCTCTGCCCTTCTCTCTGTTCTTATCTTTATTATTTCTTTTCTTTGACTAATTTTGGGATTAGTTTGCTCCTGCTTTTCTAGTTCCTTAAGTACATTGTTAGGTAGTTTATTTGATTTTTCTACTTATTTGATATACAGGTTTATTGTTATAAACTTCCTTCTTTGTATTGATTTTGCCACATTCCATAGATTTTGGTATGTTGTATTTCCATTTTCAATTATTTAAAGACATTTAAAGACATTCTTATGTAATGACTTCATTCAGAATCATGTTATTTAATTTTCATGTGTTTGGCTCTTTTCCAAGGTTGTTTTCGTTATTGCTATATAGTTTTATTTCATGATCAGAAAATACACTTGATATTATATCTATTTTTTAACTTGTTCTGGCTGGTTATGTGGCCTAAAATATGGTCTGTTCTGGAGACTTTTCCATGTGGTAATAAAAGGAATGTGTATTCTGCAGTAGCTGGGTGAAATGTTCTGTTTCAGTTAGGTCTATCACACCTAGTGTGTTGTCTAAATCCATTGATTCTTTGTTTATTTTATACCTGGATAATCTGTTCATTTTGGTGAGTGGGATGTTAAAGTATCCTACTATCATTGTATTGCAGTATATCTTTTTAAATAATTTAACGTGTGCTTTATATATTTGGGATCTTGGTGTTGGGTGCATAGATATTTATAATTGTTATATCCTCTTACTAAATTGATCCCTTTATCATTGTATACTGAACTTCATCACTTTTTACAATCCTAGATTGGTGGTCTGTTTTATTTGATATAAGTATAGTTACTCTTGGTCTTTTTTGATTTCCAGCTGCATGGAATATCTTTTTCCATTCCTCTATTTTCAGTCTATATGTGTCTTTACAGGTGAAGAGAGTTTTGTGAAGGCACCATATAATTGGGCCTTGTTCCTTTATTCATTCAGCTACTCACTCTATACCATTTAGTTGAAGAATTGACTTTACTTACATTCAGTGTTATTGTTAAGTAACAAATTAATACAGTAAGTCTCCTACATATGAGGGAGTTCCATTCTGAGAGTATGTTTGCAAGTCTAATTTGTTCATAAGTCTAGCAAAATTAACATATGTATCCAACTAACACAATTGATTATATTGGTGCTGTACTGTAAAAGGTTTATAATACTTTTTACACAAATACACAAAGAAACAAATATACAGTACTGTATAGTAAAGTACACCAAAATACAACCAATTGTAGAGGATGCACACATGTGACAATGTACACCAGGCATGTGTGCTAATTTACATGATTGGACATGCAAACATGTTTGTATCTTTGAAAGTTAACAACTTGAGGGTTCTTATGTAAGGGACTTATTGTAGTGCCATTTTGTTGTTTATTTTTCAGTAGTTTTGAGATTCCTCTCTTCCAGTATTTTTGTGTGTGTGGTTAAGTGATTTTCTCTGGTAGTGGATTTTAATATGTTGCTTTTATATTTAATAAGTGTATCATAGGTTTTTTTACACCATGGTTACCATGAGGCTTCCAAAAAACATTTTATAGATATAGCAAGTTTTTTCAAACAGATGGACACCTATTTACATCACAAATACAAGAATAGTAACAAACAATAAAAAACAAAAAAATTCTGCAGTTTGACTCCTTGCCCCCACTTTTTGACTTTATGTTGTCTCAAGTTACATATTGTTACATTACCTATCTCTTAACAGTTTGCTGAATGTATTTTTGTATCTGATAGATCTGTCTTTTGGACTTCATACTACAGTTATGAGTGGATTGCACACCACGATTACAGAAATATTCAGTGTTTGTCTGTGTACTTAATTTTACCAGGGGGCTTTTCACCTTGAAAAGTTTTCTTTTTCCACATTAGTGATTTTTTTCTTTCAGAGTGAATAACTTCTTTTAACATTTCTTGCAAGATTGGTCTGAGGATGGTGAATTCTCTCAACTCTTATTTGTCTGAGAAAGACTATCTCTCCTTCATATTTGAAGGATAATTTTACTGATGCAATATTTTTAGATGGTAGTTTTTGTTTATTCAAAATACCATTGCACTCCTTTTTAGCTTGTGTGATTTCCTTTGAGAGGTCTGTTGCCAGATGAATTGTAGTTTCTTTATATTTTATTTGTTTCTTTTCTCTTGCTGCTTTTAGGATCCTTTTTTTGTCTTTATCTTTGAGAGTTGGATTATTTTATGCTTTGGAGTAGTCCCATTAGGGTTTAATCTGTTTGGCATTCTCAGATCTTTCTGTACCTGAATATTTATTTCTTACTCAAGTTGGAACACTTTATTATTCCTGTGAATAAGCTTTCTACCTCTTGTTCTCAATTAGTTTCCTCTTGAACACCAATCATTCTTAGATTTTTTTTTCTTTTGAGGTAATTTTTTTTATATCTCATAGACAGTCTTCATTCCTTTTTTTTCTTTTTTCTTCTTTGACTATGTATTTTAAAATAGCCAGTCTTCAGTTTCACTGATTCTTTACTCTGCTTTTTTCATTCTGCTGTTTAGAGCCTCTAGTGAGTTATTCTGTTCAGCAAATGTGTATTTAGTTTTAGGATATCGGTTTTTTTTAAAGTTATTTTAACCTTTTTGTTACTTTTTTGAATAACTTTTTGAGTCACTTTTTTTGTAATCTTAAAAAAATCACTGAGTTCTCTTAAAACTGATTTTTTGAATTTTTGATCAGAGACCTCACAAATTGTTAGCTTATTAGAGCCAGTCCTTGAATTTTGGGGGGATCATGTTTCCTGTTATTTCTGTCACGATTGCTATTGTTTCTTCTGGCTATATGTCTTTGTCTTTTCATTGAAGGATTATTTATTCCAATTTTCCCTGTTCAGCTTGTTTTTTTTTTGTATTGGATGTATTTGCTTAGCAAATCTTTACTGCTGTATTACTGCCTCCTTTTCAGCTCTAGGTGGTACCTCCACCTCAATTTTAATAAATGATCAGAGTGCTGCTTACACTAAGTAGGAGAGTTCTCCAAAGAATTATTCTTGCAGTGTGTCAAGGCTGGCTAAGAGTACCTATCGTACATATTTCTTACAAGTGTGGTGTTACTGAACAGTCACTCTGATTTTGCATCTCCTTTGTCTCAGTAACAGAGCAGAGTTTCCAGGGCTGTGGATGGTAGTCTTGTCTCTTCCCTTTATGTCTGCCTGTTTTTAGGAATACTTCTTATTTCAGGCATTTCTCATGCTTCTTGTGGGCTAAGGCAAGAATAGATCTCTTTCCAGGGCACCCAAGACAGTGTGGAAGCTAATTGACTACCTTAATCTGACTTTTTGCAGTATGGAAATCATGAGTTGGGGGGAGAACTTTCACATGCTTAATGCTGAAGATAAAGGAAGAGTGTATCATGGATGTGGAAGTTCAGTTCTCTTACTGTCTGCTTGGAATTATTTCACTTCTTTGTGGTACTGGGAACTGTCTCTTCCTCATATTTGAGTTCTGAGTTGTTCATGAAAATCTCTGTGCTGTATATTTGGTTTTCTGTGGTTTATAATTTCTTCACTGACCCATTTGTTTCTTCTGGAATATTTTAATTTCCACGAATTTGTACAGTTTTCATAAAGTATTTTGTTACTCATTTAAAATATTATTCCATGGTGGTTCAAAAAAATACTTTATTTTATTTCAATTAATGACATTTTAAGACTTGTTTTGTGACATACCATATGACCTGTCCTGGAGAAATGTTCCATGTGCTGTTGAGGAAAATATATATTCTCCAGCTGCTGAATGGAATATTGCATAAATGTCTGTTTGATCCATTTGGTTGCAAGTACAGTTGAACTCCAACGTTTCTTTATTGATTTTCCATTTGCATGAGCTATCCATTGTTATGAGTGTAATTTTGAGGCCCCCTACTATTACTGTACTGCAGTCAATCTCTTTCCTTAGGCTTATTATTATTTCTTTTATATATATGGGCTCTCTGGTGTTGGGTACATATATTTTTACCATTGTTTTATCGTCTTGTTGTTTTGATTACTTTATCATTCTATAATGCCCTTTTTTGTCTTTTTTTGCCATTTTTTACTTAAAGACTATATTATCTGTTATAAACATAGTTATTCCTGCTTTTAAAATTTTTTTTTGGTCTCCACTTGCATGGAATATCTTTTTTTATTCATTTTTCCATATTTATGTCTTTTCATTGGATAATGTAGTCCCTTTATCCTCAGGGTTATTATTGATAGACAAAGGTTTACTAATGCTATTTTGTTACTTGTTTTTTGTTTGTTTTGTAGCTTCTTTCCTCCTCTCTTACTGTCTTTGCAGTTATTTTTTCTTTTTCTTTTTTTTTTTGAGTTGGAGTCTCACTCTGTCACCCAGACTGGAGTGCAGTGGCCTCTCCTGGCCACCGCAGCCTCGACCTGCTGGGCTCCAGCAATCCTTCTGCCTCAGCCTTCCAAGTAGCTGGAACTACAGGCGTGTGCTACCACGCCTGGCTGATTGTTTGATTTATTGTAGAGATGAGGTCTCGCCAAGTTGCCCAGGCGGGTCTCTAACCTGTGGGCTCAGGCAATCTACTCACTCAGCCTCCCAAAGGCACAGGATTACAAGCTGAGCCACTGAGTCCGGCTATTTTTTCTAGTAGTATATTTTGATTCATGTTATTTATTTTTATTGTATCTATTATAGAGTTTTTCTTTCTGGTTGCCATAAGACTTACAAAAGACGTCTTATAGTTGCAACAGGTTATTTTAAACTGATAATGACTTAGCTTTGATTGCAAAAGAAATGAAATTATTAAAAACAAGTTCTACACTTTACCACTACCTCACCACCATCATTTTTGACTTTTTATGCATCATATTACTTTTGGAAATATAATGTTAATTATTGTTGTTTTTAATGGTTTTCTTTTAGTCTTTAAACTAAGGTATAAGTAGTTTATTTACCACTATTACAGTATTATATTATTCTGAATTTGTTTTCTTACTTTTAGGAGTGAGTTTTATACCTTTAGATGTTCTCTTATTACACTTTAGTGTCTGTTTATTTCAGAATGAAGAAGTTCCTTTCGCATTTCTTTTAAGACAGGTCTGGTGTTAATCAATTTCCTCAGTTTTTATTTGTCTGGGAAAGTCTTTAGGTCTCTTTGGTGTTTGAATAAAAATTTTGTAGGGTACAGTATTCTTAAGTGGAAATTTTGTTCCTTTAGCACGTTGAATATAGCATCCCACTCTTTTCTGGCCGCCAGTATTTCTACTGAGAAATTCATTGAAAACTGTATTGAGGCTTCATTAATATGATATATTTTTAATTTTTTCTCTTGTAGCTTTATGTATTCTTTCTTTGTCATTGATTTTTCTGATTTGATTATGATATGCCTTGGGAAATTCCTCCTTGGATTGAATTGAGTTGGTGACTTTAGCTTCATGTATTTGGATGCTGTCTTCTTTCAACAGATTTGGGAAATATTCAGCATTATTTACTTAAATATAATTTCTAAGTCTTTTTTCTTTTGTCTCCCTCAAAAATTCCAATTATGCAAAGGTTAGTTCACTTAATGGTGTCTCATAATTTTTACAGGTCATTTTTACTCATTTTAAACTCTTTTTATTTTGCTTCTTTTTGTAACTTCATACTTCTCTCTTTAAGCTCACTAATTCTTTTTTCTTTTTGATCAAGTTGGCTATTGGAGCTTTCTAATGAGGTTTTCAGTTCACTTATTGTATTCTTTATTTTTAGGATTCCTATTTAGTTTCTTTAAAAAAAAAATTCTACTTATCTAACCAAATTTTTTTCTTTTTGCTTCTTGTTTTCCAATTTTTATTTAGCTTTCCATCAATATTCGCCTATGTTTTCCTATTCCCATGTCTTTACAATGTTGCCAGTGAATTTGAAGAGGCAGTTATCTCTTTCAATTTTGCAGATGTTTTTTTTTTTTTTTTTTGGTGGTGTTAGCCTTTCATTTCTAAGTACTGGAACTTAAATGCTAGCTGTTGTTGATTCCCTTCTGTGAAGAACTTATAGTTAGCACAAGAATTAAAACATTGCACTGAAATTAACTCATTGTCCTGTAGTTTCCTGGGCTGGGAAAGACACTGGACACCAGGACTTAACTGCTGCCCTGAAACTATATTGCTGCCTTGCTGCTGTTTCCAGGCTAAGGGAAATCTCCCCATGAGTACCTGTGCTGTATGGAAAAATGTAGCCAAAGATTTGGGTTTTCCCATGTATTGTGATCATTGCAACCCTATGGTACCAGCCAGTATCTTTAATGTGTCATTCCCATTAATCAGAGCACTAAGTCACCAAAATTCACATATCAGTTGATGTGATCAGTGCTGTACTCTGTCCTCCATTCACCCCAGGTGGTTCAGCCCTCCTTGCACCCCCAGTGGTTCTCATGGGTGGTGACCAGATTGGGCTTCCATGCAGATTCCCAGACTGATGAGGAGATCAAACATCCAACTCCAATTCCCTCCTCTCACCTTAGAGACCAACAGTTCAGAGAAATTCTCTGTGAGTGGGATTATGCTGACTTTGGAAAGGGAGTGGCACAGTCTGAAGTGACTGCTTCTTTTAGCACTCATGGCTTCTCTTAATTCTATGTACCCAGATTATTTCTCTGCTTCTCTCCTATGTTCTGATGTATTCAGGCTGGTATTATTGTCTTTGAATAGTTTCTAATTGTATTTTTGTAAAGCGCGTGATTTCAGGGAATCTTTTACTATGCCATCTTGCTGACATCACTGCAGTACGCCCTTTTTGTCTGTTTAGTTATTTTTTTAGTGAACTATTTTGATTACTTTCTCATTTCCTTTTATGTACATTCTATAGATATCATCTTTGTGGTTACCATAGGAATTGCATTCAACATGCTAAGATAGTAACAATCTAATTTGAATTTATACCAACTTCAATAGCATGCAAAAATGCTCTTAATTAGATCTGATCATCCATTTCTGTCGTTGATGTCACAAATGACATGTTTATATGTTATATGCTCAATGAAATAGATTAATAATTTTTATACATTTGTCTTTTAAATCATGCAGAAAGTGAAAAGTGGTTACAAAACAAAATTATACTAATACTATTTTTTATAATTGCTCATGTATTTACCTTTAATGGAAAGCTTTATTATTTTATTTGACTTTGAGTTACTTTTTAGTATCCTTTCACTTCAACCTGAAAAATTGTCTTTAGCATTTTTTTGCAGAACAACTCCAGTGGTCATGAACCCTCTCACGTTTTATTTATATGAGAATGTCTTAATTGCTCTAATTTTAGAGGTACAATTTAGCTAGATATGGAATTCTCAGTTGACATTTTTCTCCATCACGTTAAATATCTCATTCAGTTGCTTTCTGGCCTCCAAGGGCTTCTGCTGTGAAACTTGCATGTCATCTTATTGAGGATCTCTTGTTTGTGATGAGTTGCTCTTTTTTAAAAACTCTTTTCAAGATTCTTTCTTTGTCTTGATAGCCAACAATTTGATTATAATGTTTCTCAAATGTGGACTTCTTTGGGTTTATCCTACTTGGAGTTTGTTAAGTGCCCTGGATTTGTAGATTTATATCTTTTACCAGATTTTGGACATTTTCAGCATGTATTTTATCAAATATATTTTTGACCTTTTCCCTTTCTGTTAACCTTCTGAGACTTCCACAATGCACATGTTGATTGAACATTTGCTTGGTTGTTGTGAATCTTTGACTTCTGAGTATTAACAAAGTTAGTTTAGACAGTTCTCTGCTTTTTCAATGGTTCCTTAGGCAAAAGAGAACTTGATTATTCCTAGTTCATCAGTTTGTTTTATCACTCTTTCATTCAACATACTTTAATTTTAAGTGTACTTGGCAGTGTGCTCTTACCTCAAAACTTTAAAAAATATTATGTGCTATGGATTTTTTGAGAAAACAAGTAATGTTTGAAAAAATTATATGATCTTGAGCTTATTCTCTTCTCTGAGCTTCATTCTTCTCATCTGTAAAAATAGGTGCTGTGGAACGGAAGAGTTTGGCTAAGTAGTCTTAAATACTTTTCAAGTCAGATACAGTGGCATGTGCCAGTAGTCCTGGATACATGGGAGACTGAGGCAGGAAAATCACTGGAGCCTAGGAGCCTGGACAACAAAGTGAGATTTCATCTCTTAAAAATAAAAAGGCCCTTTGAGTTTTGATGGTATCTGTTTTATGATTCTGTTCCCTTATCACTGTGGCCCCATCTGCCAATCAATTTTGAGGCTTTATTTCAGCATCAGCCTAGATTGAAAGGCCTCCACATATGACAATGTCACTTCAGAGGTGGAGCTGAAAGTAGGAATATTATAAAATGCCTTGGTTATACATTTGGTGTGTGAAAAAGCCTAAACCTGTTTTGTTAGACTTTGATTAATCTTTCTGTTTAAGAGTCAGATACGTTACATCTTTGAGCCTAATAGGAATGATGGTGTCTGTATCATTTAAAATAATGCAGTAGAAAGCAACTCTAGTTCTCTTAGAATTTTTTACATGTCTTCAAGCAAGGCACTGAGGGGGGTCTTACTCTGGAGTGGGAACCTCAGTTCTAGATCTTAAATAGAGTGTATATATTAAGGGATATCCAAAGGCTTCTGAATTTTGGCTTTCCAGTATTTGAAGATCATTTCTGCTCTGCTTTAAGCTTGGGGATATATGACACCAGAATGGAAAGTGATCTTACTTCTCTGTGTTGTGATCTCCTTCTTCAGAGAACTGGTTTTCTGAGGGACAGGAGAAGGGAAGTCTTTCTCTGGGCCTTTGTCATCACACACATACTTCCAACGGAGAGATCATGGAGATTTCCTACAAGGTAGGCACTGGAATGTTCTGAAAACACCAGATGAAAAGTTTTATTCTGACTTTGTGATGTCTTATCTATAATGTTCCTGAGCAAATGATTTTGTTTGTCTGTGCCTCTGTTTCTTTATTTCTACGGCTTGTGCTGTCAGGCTATTGATTTTTTTCAGCACACCACAGTGTTCTCTTTGTAGGGACAGTTAGCTCCAGGTGATTTTAGAGTTAACCCTCTTTTCAGAGCCAAGCTTATTGCCTAGCTTTACTGAAATAGTGTTGTGTGAAGTTCCTGATCATTAGGACCAGGACTGAAGTCTTTCTCTTAATCTCACTATCTTATATGAATTTCCTCATCCTTGAAACAATCTTAGAATTCACTGAGCCATGGGTCTGAGAGTGTGTCATATATTGTTTGTGTCAATGGATGTCTATAGAGATTGATATTATGTTTTTACCATTACCTTGGTTTTCTTATGTTAAAGAGATAACTGAAGTGGATTATTTGGGAGCCCAAAGTGAGTTTAAGAGAAGTGAAGTATTTATGAATATTGGCTTTATTTTACTGCTGATAAGACTACACATTAGAAGTAAAATGAACTTCCCAAGGTTACTCAGCAATCAAATGGCAGAGGAGAGATTAAAGCTCACATATGTCTGGCTCTAACACTCATATTTATCCCACTAAAGCTCAAAACAGGGAGATAGGATTAAGTTGGCCAAATAGAAGAAGAGTGAACCACAATAGAGAGAATTCCTTAGTACTCAGAGAGTATTGAGACCAACAGCACACTCCATGACTCACCAGAGATGTAACAAGACCTACAATGTGCAAAGAAGAGAAAAAAATGATCATCCTGGGTTGGAACTAGCCAGGCTTGTCTGAATCACTGAACAAACCACAAGCAGCCTCTGGACACAGCAGGGGAGGTGAGTGAGGGAAATTCAGGAGTTCTGTGCTCCTGTCACAGACTTTGAAGGCCTCCCAAACCTCATGGGACTCCAGTCCCTCATGGAAAACTGTGTTATCCATAGCTGTGCTCTACTGAAAACAATTTGAAGTGGTGTAGGGAAAAGAAATATACGAGAGGCTCCAGCAGCCATTTTCCAGGTACTCAATTCTTGCTGCTGGCTGCTTTCTAGCTAGCCTGGAAGGGAAGGCCACCAAGGGAAAATTCCACTAGGGCTAGGGTGGACTCCTGTGAGAAGACCCAGGGCCAGTGACACTCTTACATTCTAAAAGCAGAATGCCTAAGGCTATGACAGGGAAGTTGGGTGGGACTTATTGTCTTAGCGACCTTTGACCGCCCATGTACCTCCACTGTGTAGCCTCTGCACAACATGGCTCTGTTGCCCCTGGGGCCAGAGAGTCCTTCCCAATCCCCACTGGGGTAGCCAATATTGCACACAGGTAGAGAGCTTGAGTACTTTCCTCTCATTAAAGGCTCAAAACAAACAGAGAACTTGTGTAGTACCCACAGCCTCTCCCACCACCTAGGTCAGCTGAGTACTTTCCATGGAGCAATATAGGCTAAGCAGAAAGTTGACAGCCACCACCACAGCTGGCTCTCTCCCACAAGCATCACCTCCTGGCAGGAGATCAACAGGTGTAGCCCACTACATCTGATCTAATACCTCAGCTATTGGAAAGGTCTGATTTCAGACCCCAGCTAACACCACTATCAAACCACCCCAGCCACTCAGGATGCCTTGAGCCTGTACAGGACCACAAATGCTGGGAATTGAGAAGCTCACTACACCAATGCTACATATAACCAAGTGAACCCTATGGTATCAGTGTCATTCCCCATGCCAACTTCAGATAACAAAAAATTATCTACTCAAATGAGAAGGAACCAGAAAAATCTGACAATATGAATAAACAGAGTTCTTTGACACCTTCAAAAGACCACACTAACTCCTCAGCAATGGAATCCAACTAAAATAAAATATCTTAAATTCCAGAGATAAAATTCAAAAGGATGACTATAAAATTGTTCAGTGAGATCCAGGATGCATTTGAAAACCAGTATAAAGAAATTTTTTTAAAAAACCTATTCAGAACACGAATAAAAAATTATTCAAAGAGATAGTAACTTTAAAAAAACAAGCAAAACGTCTGGAAATGAAAGAGTCATTTACAAAATGCAGTGGAAAGTGCTACAAATAGACTACAGCAAGTAGAGGAAAGGATCTCAGAACTCGAAGAAAAGGCTTTTGAATTAATCAGCTAATACAAGAATAAAGAAAAAAGAAACAAGAGAATGGAAAACAGTCTCCAAGGAATGTGGAATATGTCCAGAAATTTGGGAAAATGCCCAAATCTAAGAATTATAGATGTTCCTGTAAAAGCAGAGAAAGCAGCAAGTTTGGAAAACCTACTTGAGGGAATAATTGAAGAAAACTTCACTGGCCTTGCTAGAGATTTAAACACCCAGATAAAAGAAGACCAAAGAACCCCTGAAAGATCCATTGCAAAAAGATCATCCCCAAGCCATATAGTCATCAAGTTATGCGAAGTTAATGTGAAGGAAATAATTCTAAGAGCAGTGAGAAAAAATATCAAATAACATGCAAAGGTAAACCTATCAGACTAACAACAGACTTTTCAGAAGAAGCCCTAAAAGCCAGATGAGATTGGAGCCCTATCTTTAATATCCTTAAGCAGAATAACAGTCAGCTAAGGATTATGTATCCCACAAAACTGTTTCATAAATGAAGGAGAAATAAAGTCTTTTTCAGACATGCAAACGCTGAGGAAATTTGTCACCACTAAACTGACTCTATGAGAAATATGTGAAAGAATTCTAAGTATTGAAGCAAAAGTTTCAAATATACTAGGAGAAAAATACCGGAAGTTATAAAGCTCACAGTGATTATAGAACACCAACTTAATTGAGGTTAAAAAACAAAACAAAACAAACAAAAAAAACAAAAACCAACCAGGTAACATCCAACATGGTGAATAAAATAGTACTTTACATATCATTATTAACCTTAAATGTAAATGATCTGAATATCTCACTTAAAATATATAGATTGGAAGAATGGATGAAAAAGCACTGTTCAATTATCTGCTGCCTTCAAGAGACCCACTTAACACATAAAGACCCTTACAAACTCAAGGTAAAGGGGTGGGGAAAATATGCCATGCAAATAGAAACAAAAATGAGCAGGTATAATCATTCTCATATTAAATTCACCAGTAAAAAAAAGAAAAAGAACATTATTATATAATGATAAAGGTATTATCCAACACGAAGATACACAAATTTTGAATATATATGTACCTAACACCAGAGCTTTAAGTTTTATAAAACAAATTCTGCTAGACCTCAAAACCTCCAAATAGACAGGAATATCAGTGGGAAACTTCAATACTCCACTGACAACAATAGGCAGACAATCAAGGCAGAAAGTCAACAAAGAAACATTGAAGTTGAACTGGACCCTTGTGCAAACGGACCTTAACAGACATCTACAGACCATTCCACCCCAAAACTACAGACTACACATTTTTCTCATCAGCACATGGACCATTCTCCAAGATAGACCATATAATAGGCTACAAAACTAGTCTCAATAAATATAAGCAAAATCAAAATCATAACCAACACCTTCTCAGATCACAGTGGAATAAAACTAGAAATTAATTCTAAGAAAACTCATGAAACCAAACAAACACTTCAAAATTAAGCAATCTGACCCTAAATAATCTTTGGGTCAACAATGAAATCAATATGGAAATTTAAAAATTTCTTGAAATGAATGATGACAGTACAAGTGATCAAAACCTCTGGGACACAGCCAAAGCTACGCTCAGAGGAAAATTTATAGTACATAAGGCCTACATTTAAGAGATTGAAAGACCACATATTGACAATCTAATGTCCCTCCTCAAGGAACTAGAAAAACTTGAGCAAGCTAAATTCAAAACCCACAAAAGCAAAAAAAAAAAGAGAGAGAGATCAAAACAAAATAAATGAAATCAAAACAAATAAATACAAAGGGTCAATGAAACAAAAAGTTAATTATTTGAAAAGATAAACATAATTTATAAACCACTAGCTAAGCCGGGCTCTGTGGCTCAGTCTATAATCCCGCGCCTTTGGGAGGCTGAGGTGAGTGGATTGCCTGAGTCCGCGGGTTTGAGACCTGCCTGGGCAACTTGGCGAGACCTCATCTCTACAATAAATCAAAATGAGCCAGGTGTGGTAGCGTGCACCTGTAGTTCCAGCTACTTGGACGGCTGAGGCGGAAGGATCGCCAGAGCCCAGCAGGTCGAGGCTGCAGTGGCCGGGAGCGGCCACTGCACTCCAGTCTGGGTGACAGTGTGAGACTCCAACTAAAAAAAAAACAAACCACTAGCTAGATTAAGAAACAGAGAAGATTCAAAATAACTCAATCAAATAAAAATGGAGACAATTACAGCTGATACCACATAAATACAAAAGATCATCCGAGATTACTATGAATAACTCTATGCAAACAAACTAAGCAATCTAGAGGAAATTTATAATTTTTTATGCTTTTACATATTGTCATTTTATTATCACTATATCACTATCATTTAGTATGTATTGTATATGTATTATATATTTTGAGCCTGATCATCTCTAATTGAAGAGCTCAGAAGTACAGAGTTTCACATTAGAGAGAAGCATTTCCAGTTTATCAATCACTTCCCAATTTTGTCCTCAAGGTCATTCTGTGTGATCATTTGAAATGAACAAGAAAAGCCTTAGAGATTTTGGTGGTTTTTTTGTTTGTTTGAGTTGGAGTCTCACTCTGTCGCCCATACTGGAGTGCAGTGGCCGCTCCCGGCCACCGCAGCCTCGACCTGCTGGGCTCTGGTGATCCTTCTGCCTCAGCCTTCCAAGTAGCTGGAACTACAATCACGCGCTACCATACCCGGCTGATTTTTACTTATTGTAGAGATGAGGTCTTGCTTCCCAGGCGAGTCTCGAACCTGTGGGCTCAGGCAATCCACTCACCTCAGCCTCCCAAAGGTGAGGGATTACAGGCTGAGCCACTGAGCCCGGCGCCTTAGAGATTGTAATCAAAGCAGAAGAATGGGAATCTTTTGTGATTTTGGTATACTGAGAGTGGTTTAATAGATAATACCAAATGATGCGGTCATGGTTCAAGGAATTTTAACCTTAATTTTGTGTCTGAAAACACAGGATTATGGAACCACAGCTTATACACAATTTTACAGAAATGTCAACATATACTTACTTACAAGATATATTTACCCTGTGGCTTGTGGGGAGAAACTTAAACTAAGTGATCACTGAATTCACGATATTATTTTAAGAATTTGAGTGAAAAGAATAATTGAAACATTATTTGTTTATATTAAAAGGCAGAAAAAATAATTATTTCAGCATTAGTCCTATATATTAAAAGTTTCCCCAAATCAGGATAGTATTCTTATTTTTTTTTAAAGATGTGGGGTACATGCAATCCCCCTACTGGGAATACCTGGAAGAGCTCAAATCACTCTATAAAAAATATATCTATCTGCACATGTATGTTTATCGCAGCATTGTTCACAGTAGCAAGAACATGGAACCAACCGTGCTGCCTAACAAAAGACGACTGGATAAAAAAAAGTGGTACATATACATGATGGTATATTATGCAGCCATAAAGAAGAAAAAATCACGAACTTCAGAGCAACCTGGATAGACTTAGAGTTCATAATATTAAGTGATCTTTTACAGAAACAAAGAACTGAGTATCACAAGTTTTCACTCATAAATGGACCTTGAACAACTATCGTAATACTATAAGAAAAGGATTTACAATAGCAGGAAATTGCCAGGAGGGATGCGGGGAAGCAGGATTGGCAGTAGTGGGAGTCTACCTGGGGGAGGGGAGCACAACTCATCAACAAGGGTACCTGCATGATGAACATACATAACCCTGAATTGTACTCCACATTTTCAAAATAAAAAAATTACAAGTTAAAAACAAAAAAGATGTGGGGTACAATTCAGGGTTAGGTACATATGCGGTCATTTCTTTTAAAAAAAATTATTGAAGTATAAATGGCATACGAAAAAGTGTACAGACTTACAACCAAATTTTACCAGACTTTCAAAGAAGAACCTGCACCAATCCTACTGAAACTATTCCAGAAGATTAAGAAGGAGGGAATTCTCCTTAACTCATTCTACAGAGCCAGTATCATCTTAATACCAAAGCCAGATAAAGATATCAAAAAAGACAACTACACACCAATACCCCAATGAACATAGAAAAATCCTCAATAAAGTATTAACAAACCAAATTCAACAGCCCATTAAAAAAATAATCCACCATGATCAAGTAGGTTTTATCTCAGAGATACAAGGGTAGGTCAACATGCACAAGAGAATAAATGTGATACATCGCATAAATAAAATTAAAAACAAAAATCACATGACCATTTCAATAGGTGGAGAAAAACTATCTGATAAAATTCAGGATACCTTCATGATAAAAACCCTTAACAAAATGGGCATAGAAAGAACAGTTCTCAAAATAATAGCTGCCATGTATGACAAACCTACAGCCAATGTCATCCTGAATGGAGAAAAGTTGAATATATTACCCCTCAGAACTGGACAAATGCAAATGCCCACTTTCCCCACTCCTATTCAACATAGTACTGGAAGTCTCAACCAGAGCAAACAGGCAAGAGAAAGAAATAAAAGATATCTAAATTGAGAAAGAAGAACTCAAACATCTGCCAAAAAGCTAAAATACCTAAGAATATTTTTAACCAAGGAGGTGAAAGATCTCTGTAAGGAGAACTACAAAGCACTGATGAAAGAAATTGTAGAGGACACAAACAAATGGAAAAATATCTCATGCTCATAGATTGGAAGAATCAGCACTATTAAAATGACCATATTATCCAATGTAATCTACAGATTCAACAGAATTCCTGTAAAACTAACAAAGTCGTGGGTTTTTTTTTTTCAGAATTAGGAACAAAAAAATCCTAAAATTCATATGGAACCAAAAAAGAGCCAGAATAGACAAAGCAACCTTAAGTAAAAAGAACAAAACTGGAGGCATCACATTATCTGACTTCAAATTGCACTTTAAGGCTATAATAACCAAAATAGCATGGTATAGGTAAAAGAGCAGACATGAACCAATGAAGCACAATAGAGAATCCAGAAATAAACCCAAATACCTACAACAAACGGATGTTTGACAAAGCAGACAAAAACATACACTGGAAAAAGGACACCCTATTTAACAAATGGTTCTGGGAATCAACCTAAATGCCCAATAACTAATCAGTGAATAATGAAATTGTTATATATATTATATGTATTATATATGATTATATTATATGCATATAATTCCACAATAAAAAAGAATGAAATAATGTCTTTTGCAGCAACTTGGATAGAATTGGAGAACATCATCCGACGTGAACTTATGTAGGAATAGAAAGCCAAACACTGCATGTTCTCACTTATAAGTGGGAAGTAAAATAAGGATCTGCATAGGCATATAGAATGGTAATATGGACACTGGAGACTCAAAAGGGGGAAGATGGGAAGAGGTGGAGAGACGAAATATCACCTGTTGGGTACATTGTGCACAGCTAGAGATGGTGGGTATGCTCAAAGCCTAGTTCTTTGCCACTATACAATGCAGTTATGTAACCAAAAACTAGTTGTACTTTCTAAAGCTACTGAAATTTTTTTAAAAATCTTTTTTTGAGTCGGCATCTCACTCTGTCACCTAGGCTGAAGTGCAGTGGCATGGATTATAGCTCACTGCAGCCTTGACCTTTTGGGTTCAGGTGATCCTTCTGCCTCAGCCTCCCATGTCGAGCTGGGACTATTGATGCACACTACTATGCCCAGCTAATTTTTTTTTTAAGTTGGAGTCTCAGTCTGTCGCCCAGACTGGAATGCAGTGACCACTCCCAGCCACTGCAGCCTCGATGTGCTGGGCTCCGGCGATCTTTCCGTCTCAGCCTTCCAAGGAGCTGGAACTACAGGCATGCGCTACCACACCCGGCTAATTTTTTGATTTTATTGTAGAGATGAGGTCTCGCCAAGTTGCCCAGGTGGGTCTCGAACCTTCAGGCTCAGGCAATCCACTCACCTCAGCCTCCCAAAGCACCGGATTTGCCCAGCTAATTTTTAAAAATATTTTGTAAAGATGATGTCTCACTATGTTGCCTATGTTGGTCTCAAACTCCTGGACTGAAGTGATCCTCTCACCTTAGCCTCCCAAATTTCTGGGATTATAGACATGAGCCACTGTGCTCAGCAAAACGTAAATAAATACAATTAATTTGTCCTATATAATTCCTGTCATCTTTTGTGAAAATGATAACCTTTTCATGCCCCAATTCAGACACACATAATTTCTTTTTTTACTATTTCTATTTTTTTAAAAAAAATTTATTATAAAGATGTGGGGGTACAATTCAGGGTTAGGTATACAAACATTGATCCTGCAGGTACCCCTGTTGATGAGTATGCCCCTCCCTCCTCTAGCAGTTTCCCTCAACTGCCAATCCCACCTCCTTCCCCACACACAGCTTCCCATTACTGCCAATCGCTTACTTTTAACATTATAATTGTTCAAGGTCATCTTGTGAATGAGAACATATGGAACTCTGTTCTTTGTTTCTGTGATAACTCACTGAGTATGATCAATTCCAAATCCATTCAGGTTGCTGCAAAATCCATATATTTGTCCTTCTTTATGGTTGCATAGTATTCCATTGTGTATATGTACCACATTTTTTATCCAGTCCAGCTTCGATGGGCAACATGGTTGGTTCCATGTTTTTGCTATTGCGAATAGAGCTGCAACAAACATACATGTGCAGGTATCTTCTTTGTAAAATAATATATTCCGAGTATATTCCCAATAGGGGAATTGCTGGGTCATATAAAAGGTCAATTTCTAGTTCTTTCAGAAATCGCCACACTGTTTTCCAGAGAGGTTGTACAAGTTTGCATTCCTACCAGCAGTGTAGAAGCGTTCCTTTTTCTCCGCATCCTCACCAGCATCTGTTGTTGTTTGTTTTATTAATGATGGCCATTCTTTTCTTTTCTTTTTTTTTTTTTTGAGTTGGAGTCTCACTCTGTCACCCAGACTGGAGTGCAGTGGCTGCTCCTGGCCACCGCAGCCTCGACCTGCTGGGCTCCGGTGATTCTTCTGCCTCAGCCTTCCAAGTAGCCGGAATTACAGGCATGTGCTACCATGCCCGACTGATTTTTTGATTTATTGTAGAGATGAAGTCTCGCTGCCCAGGTGGGTCTCAAACCCGCAGGCTCAGGCAATCCACTCACCTCAACCTCCCAAAGGCACAGGATTACAGGCTGAGCCACCGAGCCCAGCAATGATGGCCATTCTTACAGGGGTTAGGTGGTATCTCAGTGTGATTTTGATCTGCATTTTTCTGATGATGAGTGAGGCTGAGCATTTTTTCATGAGACACACATAATTTAATGTCTACTTCTCTTTCATCAAAGACCCATTATACTTTTATTGTCAAAATGCAAATTTATATACATATAGATAAAAGTATATATATATATATTTTTTTTTGTTTGATCTTTTCTTTTTCTTCCAACAAAATTAAAAAAAAAAAAAAAGTTAAACTCAAAACACCATGTAATAAGAAACAAATTAATGGCACAGATATTGTACCAGAAAGACTTCTGGGGTGGTTACATTTGTCAGGTCTAAAGTATTCCAGGTAGACTTTATAGAGGTAGTGGCATTTATGTATCCCATACTTATCTAGAGTTGTAGAACATACTCTCACATGTGATAACTTGTGGAATTTTTAGTTTATCTCTGGGTAGAAGTTTTAACATTTTACATCCTCAGATGGGAAGTGATTAGCACAACGTCACACAGTTAATAAACGACTAAGTCTGCATGGAATCTGGGTTTCCTGTCTCCCAGCTCCGTACCTTTGCACTTAGAAACATCCAAGAATAGGACAGGCAGGGTTTGAATAGAGGAGAAAAGAGAAAAGAATATGTCAGGCTGAGGAGCCTGCATAACCTGATCAAAGGCTAGCAAGCCAGAGAATCAGGGAGGGCATGTCTGAAGTGCTGGTTGTAGTCAAAAGTCTATATGGACGAACAATTAAAAGTTCACCTGGAGTTCCCGGATTTTGCTCTCCAGCCTCTGTTTCTCAGTCTCCAGACTGATCACCTCTCCAGGTAGGAGGCCAGGCGGTCGTTCAGCTCTTGCATGGTCTCCTCCTTGCTCTGGCTGCCCCCAGACTCCTGGTCATCCCATGGCCAGGCCCCCAGAACCCCAGCCGCCCTGGAAACTGGTGAAACAGGACACAGGACATTACTTCAAGATCATTGATGACCTGAGGGCTCAGATCTTTGCAACTTCTGTGGACAATGTCCACATTGTTCTGCAGACTGACAATGCCCATCTTGCTGTTGATGACTTTAGAGTCAAGTATGAGACAGAGCTGACCATGTGCCAGTCCATGGAGAGTAACATTCATGGACTCCGCAAGGTCATTGATAACACCAGTGTCACCCGGCTGCAGCTGGAGATAGAGATCAAGGCTCTCAAGGAGGAACTGCTCTTCATGAAGAAAAACCATGAGGAGGAAGCAAAAGGCCTATAAGCACAGATTGCCAGCTCTGGGTTGACCGTTGAGGTAGATGCTCCCAAATCTCAGGACCTCAGCAAAATCATAGCGGACATCCGGGCTCAGTGTGATGAGCTGGCTCAGAAGAACTGAGAGGAGCTGGACAAGTACTGGTCCCAGCAGATTGAAGAGAGCACCACAGTGGTCAACACGCAGTCCACCAAGTTTGCTGCTGCCAAGATGACTCTCACGTAGCTGAAATGTACAATGCACTCCTTGGAGACTGACCTGGACTCCATGAGAAACTTGAAGGCCAGCTTGACAGAGGTGGAGAGAGCAGCCTGAGAGAGGTGGAGGCCTGCTACACCATGCAGATGGAGCAGCTCAATGGCACCCTGCTGCACCTGAAGTCTGAACTGGCACAGACATGGACAGAGGGCCAACTCCAGGCCCAGGAATACAAGTCCCTGCTGAACATCAAGGTCAAGCTAGAGGCTAAGATCACCACCTATTGCCGCCTGCTAGAAGATGGAGAGGACTTCAGTCTCAGTTATGCCTGGACAGCAACATCTCCATCCAGATCATCCAGAAGACCACCACCTGCAGGATAGTAGATGGCAAATTGTTGTCTAAGACCAATGACACCAAAGTTATGAGGCATTGAGGTGGTGGGAGCAGGGTGCCCTCCAGGGAAGTAGGAAGTCAACAAAATTTCAGAGGTTAAAAAAAAAAGTTCACCTGGAAGAAAGGGTGAATTGGTTTTTCAAGGCCTGAGGCCTGCCATAGGAGCTTACTATGCTGACATCCTAGCTTCCAGAGTGTCTGAAGTTTCTGGCTCTGTGATCAATCCAGCAGCCTGCATTTCCCAGCATGTTCATCAGAAGGCACTGCCGTGTTATTTTGAAATGCTGGCAGTTGAGGATGTAGGAGATATGAGGCTGTGCAGAGCCTGCCTCAGCCTTCAAGTGGACTCTTCATTTTGTACTAAAAGAGTTTCCTTCCCACCTTGGTCTAATGAAAAGTCAGTCCACTTTTCATCCAAGAAGCTCCAGGTTTGCTGAGCTACTCTTCTCTCTCAAGCCTGTTCTGGTCTTAGTTTTTTTTTTTCTTTTCTGTATTTTTTTTTGAGTCAGAGTCACTGTCACCCAGGCTCTAGTGCAGGTGGCAAGATCACGACGATCACAGCTCACAACAGCCTCGACCTCCTGGGCTCAAGTGATGCCTTCGACTTAAGCATCCTGAGTCACTGCGACTACGGGTATGTGCCACCACACCCAGCTCATTTTTTATTTATTTTTTATTTTTTGTAGAGACAAGGTTTCACTGTGCTGCCCAGGCTGGTCTCAGACTCCTGGGCTCAAGCAGTCTGCTCGCCTCAGCCTCCCAAAGTGCTGGCATTACAAGCATGAGCCACCATGCCCAGCCTCTGATTCTTGACTCCTATTTTTCTCTTTTTATTTTGTCTCTAGGAATATATAATCCTACTCATGATAATTCTACTATCTTTGTACACCTATTACCTCCTCTCTTCTTACTTATATCTGTCTCCTCTCTGGAAATGGTTGGGCTAGGGGTTCCCATTCACGGATTCTACTTTTGCCTTTATGCAAAAGATACAAAATTTATTCATTACAAGATTGTCTCCTGAATGCTTACCTGAGGTCAAGCAAAATAAATAAAAACTGGTTACTTCCTTCACAAAGAGCTTGAGGTATAGTGGAGAGTGTGTTAAGACATGTACAAGCCCCATGCAATAGCAGGAAAACTGGGAGAGAGATAGAAATAAAGCACCGCAGAGGCCCAATGGGTTTATTAACATTGACTGAGAGGGGACCAAAATTGGAAACATACATTTGACAGAAGAGTAGAATTTGAAAAAGAGTCAAAGAGGAGGGTGAAAAGTCAAGAAACAAGGAGAACAGGAACATAGGGTACTAATTTGGGAGTGGGGGCCAACAGAGAGAGTTGGGGGAAGAAGAGTTTGTGGCAAAATTAAGTAACAGTGTCAACTCTGGAACCAGACTGCCTAAGTTCAATTCTAGCTCTGTCACCTGTCAGCTATGAAACTTTGAGCAATTTTCTTAGCCTTTCTTTGCCTCAGTTTCTTCACTTGTAAAGTGGGAAAAACTTCGCAATATCTGATCTTCAATTCCAAAAATCTGGAAAGCTCTGAAATCCCAAAATGAACTCGGTGTCTATATATGAAGTGGCATGAGCCTCTTCAGAGTCTATATCTAATTTAATGTGTGGCTTTAAACAAGTTGCAGCAATATTAATGTGTTTGATATGGCCCTAGATCTTACTGAGGGTGTTTCATGAAATTTGGCATTTTCACCTTCCAGAAATCTGAAAAAAATTGAATTCTTAAATATATCTGGATTGAGAATTTTTCTTTAAGGGATTGTAGACCTATATTATCTATTCTATAGTTTTTTTTACATAAGATAATTGAATGAGTTAATTTGTGTAAAGGACTTGTAAATGTGTTTGGTTCATAGTAAAATATCAAAACGTGGTCATTCTTGTTATTATCACTTTGGCAAGATTATAAAAAGACTTGATTGTCTATTTAGGGGATTTAGATTTTATATCTAGAATTTTATATCTAGGGAGCTATTGAAGGTTTTTTTTTTTTTTTGCAAAGGAAGTAATATGATCCCATTTTTATAAAATGTAATCCTGATAGTAGTGTGAATGATGCTTAATAGAGGTGGGATTGGGATTGAGGCTCAGAAGTGAGACAGGGAGAATCATCAAATGTATTTTGTAACAATAATAGTGATTTAAATGAGAGATATTGGAGGTCTCAATTAGGACAATGACAATAGGGATAAAGAAAAAGGGATGATTTCAAGACAGATCTCATGTAGAATAAATTTGGTGTTATAGAGTTTGAGCAAGAGGGAACAGTAGAAAACTAATGATATTTTCAACTTCCAGGACACTGCTACAAGTGAGTTTTATCTCATTTTCTTCATTCATTGTATAGTAGGGAAAATGAAGCCTAGATAAAAGACTTGCTCAGGGCTAGCTAGGTCTAAAATCTAGGTTTTCTGCTCCTTTTCCTATCTGTATTTTTATCTGTTTACTATAGGAAAGCACTTAGTATGTTGGAAAAGTCCTGGCTGAATATGATAGTACCTGTGTTGGGTCTGTGGAGATGGTAATGGCAACTCCTAGCTTCCTCATTACATGTTCTTCTGCTTACTTGATGTCTCTTCTGCCCCTCCAGATCTGTCTGTTCATGAATCTTACTAAACAAGTGTCAAAGTTCATTTAGTGGTTCCTAATTATAGATGGGGGGGAAGCTGCCTCACTCTGGTACACATTGGTACTCCCTCACTTTCTCAAGAAATGTTTGCCCGTATGTCCTTTCTCTTTTCTCATAGCCTAATAGAATTTCCCATTTTTTCTTCAGGGTGAAAGCAAAGCAAAGGACCCCTGACTGAAGTATTCTAAGGTTGCTTTTTTTCCTGCTAAAGGAGAAGTCAAGAACAGAAGGCATTTAAGATCTCAACAAACAGATTAGGAAAGGATTTGGGGTGTGGAAGAGTAGAGAGGATAATTCCTAGGCTCTGACATTTTATTTTATGGAAGACTAAAAATACCCTATTATTGCCAGTTACAAAGGCAATGATCAGCTATTAAAGGTTTTTGAAGAAAGAAATCATGTGATCTTATCTGTTTTATACATGTAACCCTGATGACTTGGGGTGGGGAGAAAAAAGGAAGCTTTCTACTCCTGCTGGGGGACCTTGAACAAATCACTTTATAATAATGGTAATAAAATAATTTGGGAGCACACACCACAGATATTTATTGGTTTTTATTTTTGTAGCATTCTTGTGATGTAAGGAGGGACAAATGTTGATTTTTTTTACCTCTTCAACTTTTGAGGAAACAGAAACCCAGAGTGATTGTCCAGCTAGGGAGTCCAACAGAAAATCAGAGGACAGAGTTGAATTTAGGCCTCTAATCTCTTAAATTCTGGTCAACTTAGTGTTTTGAATGCCTTTGGATGTAAAAATGGCTCTGTGGTTCATCTTAATTTCATCCTAGGGACTCAAGAAATCAACAACTTGAGATAGAAGTGCCTCTAGATTTGTGAGGGGAAGTTTTCGGACTGATGTTGCCGTCCATTCGCTGAGGAGAAATGGGCAATCGCACTAGTCTTGTAGATGTGAGATAATACATTGAAAATTGATTTGACTTCAATCCTTTATGTGGATTGAATTTCAGAATTACTTGGTTGCAAGGGGCATCCCTGGGTCCAGTACACCTGGTATGAACCTTTTTCTTTCTTGATCAAATTGACCTAAAGTGCCATGCTCCCTGGAGTACTAGATGTATATATGTTGGAGTTGGGCCTCTCTTTTCACTTATTCACTCACCAAATATCGATTGAGTGCTTGCCATACAACACTGTTCTAGGGACTGGGGATATTAAAACAACACAGACAAAATTATCTGCCCTCACAGAATGCATTGCTTGGTTCCCAGTGAGAATGGGGTTTCTTGGTGGCTGGTACAAGTGAAGAGGCAGGTTTTGTGGTATCAATAGACTCAGGCTAAGGGATTTCAGATCTATCTGACTAAATGAATGCAGAATCTGCCCACAAATGTGAATTCCTATGAAAAAAACAGCCCAAAAAGGCTATAGAAAAAAAGACTCCATTTTTTTGGTGTCAGTGACCCATAGACACATTCTATGTTATAGTTTAGCCCTGGAACTACTCTGTAACTCAGTGAAAGGAGATACCAAATCAGAGTGGCTGTTCAGCAGCGCTACACTGTAGGAGGTTTGTTCCATTTGTTCCATAGCGTCCCTGGATGTGAACACCTAGCCAATCTCCCCACACTACCAGAATATCTCTTTTGGGAACTCCTGCATATGAGATAGGCAATATTCTGATTTTTTTACCAGAACCAAGGCAAACCTGAGCTTAAGTCAAAAAGTGGGAGGCAAAGAGTCAAAGTGTAGAATTTTTTTCATTTTTATTGTTTGTTTCTATTCTTGTATTTGTGATCTGAGTGTTCATCTCTTTGAAATAACTTGATATATCTATAAAATGTTTTTTGTAAGTTTCATGATAGCCATAGTGCAAAAATTTATAATGGATTCACTAAAGGCAAAAAGATATGAATTAAAACCTACTAACAGATATAATTACTTAGCCACAAAAGAAGATGAAAAAAGGAAGAGAGACATTATGAAACAACTAGAAAACAATCAACAAAATGGTAATAATACATCCTTACTTATCAATAATAACACTCGTGGTAAATGGAGTCATTTCTTCAATTAAAAGGCATAGAGTGGATGAACGGATAAAGAAGCAAGATTCCACTATATGTTGCTTACAAGAAATCTACTTCATCTATCAAAACACACATCACACATAGACTGAAAGTGCAAAGGTGGAAAAAGACATTCCATGCATCTGGAAACAAAAAAAAAAGAAAAGAAAAGAAAACAGACAGCAAAGTAAAGGGACAACCCACAGAATGGGAGAAATATTTTAAAACTATTCGTCTGACAATGGATTAATAACTAGAATATATAAGGGGCTCAAACAACTTATTCGTAAAAAAAATCTGATTTACAAATGGGCAAAAAATTGGAACAGACATTTCTCAAAAGAAGAAATACAAATAGTTAACAGGCATATGAAATAAAGCTCAACAACACTACTTATCAGAGAACTGCAAATCAAAACCACAGTGAGACATCATCTCACCCTAGCTAAAATAGCTTTTATAAAAAAGACAGAGAATAAAAAAGACAAGGATGTGAAGATAGAGAAACATTTCTTCCCTGTTGATATCAACATAAATTAGCCACAGTGAAAAACTGTGTGGAGGTTCCCCAAAAAGTAAAGACAGAATTACTATATGATCCATTGATTCCGGTACTAGGTATATATCTAAAAGAAAAGAAGTCAGTATATTGAACACATATCTGCACTCCGTTGTTCACTGCAGTACTATTCTCAATAGTCAAAATATAAAATCTACCCAAGTATCCATCAATGTATGAATGGATAAGAAAATGTGGCACAAGGCTGTTCAAGATGCCCGTAAATAAGCATTTCATGTTTTCCTCTTCCACTTAGAAAAATCAGAGTAATGTGTAAACAGTCACACATCAAGCACAATATTCAAGAGAGAATGCTGGAATTCAGCAGTGAAATGACAGGTTACATCGGGGAAGGAGAAAGAGAGGCAACCTCCCTGGCTCGGATCAACTGAAATCCAGGAGTGACTTCTCAATATGGGGAAAAGTGATTAAGTGACTTCCAGTAGCTAACATCCCCACTGTGGAAGAACGACTGCAAGAACTCCTCTTTTTCCCAACCCCTGAAACTAACATAGGAAGCTGCCAGGAGTCTGTGGGATAGAACTGCTTTAGGGTGGAACTTGTACTAGGTCCCACATACTTTCTGAGACCAAATCAACTACAGTAAGGCACAATTTTCAAAACTAGTCTCTGGTGCGTGCACATTGTCCTGGTACCCAGTGGCACTGGGACTATGGCTGCCACTGCTGGGACAGTGGTAGTGAGCAGATAGTGCTCCTATAGCGAGGGTCAGGAAGTGAGTGAGGTCTGGGTGGCAGCTGCTGGTATCAGATAGTGAATGCTGCACTGCTGGGATCTGAGATAGGGAAGTGAGTGGGATTCGAGTTGCTGCTGAAACTTGGTTGTGAGTTGGGTGTGGCCTCCTATAGCTAGGGTACGGAGGTTAGCCCTGTTTGGTCTAGGGTGTGAAGGGATTTGTGTTTTTCATCCACCCAATCTGTGACCACTGTGATAAACCCCACCATCTCCAGTGGTGGAGCTTTAGCATAAATGCTACTGTCTCTCTCACAAGCATTTTGCCTGTGGCCTGTGGCCTGCACACCTGCCCTCCTCCTCTTACCATTGAGGTTCTGAGCACAAGTCTGTCCAGCCTGGTTTTGCACTTCCCTCCAAGGCAGAGCACATAGTTCAGGGTCAAGGGTATTGCTCAACCCAATTCACCACCTTGATTCCTGAGCCCTCCTTCTGGGGGCCTGAGATTGGGACTAAATTCCTAGCTGTTGCAATTTCAGCAGGCACCCACTTGTAAGTGCCACTTGTGGGCCTGGAGACTCTCCTCTCATTCAATTGTGGCTCTGCCAGCATCAGTGTTCACTGCTTGAGCCCCAAGAAATTATCCCAAAATTGTTACTTCCATTGCCCACAACACACCATTTGGCCAAAGGCCCAAGAACATGCCTACTTGCTGGCCCACTGCTGCCACTACTCATATCTAAGCAAGGCAGCTGGAGGCTCAAGAATTGATTTTATAGCAACTGGCAACACAGGTGGGACACAATGATAGGCATGCTCTACCCACTACTACCATGACTGTACCCTGAAAACTGGCCCACCTGGCACTCCAGTCCTCAGCACAAGTTTACCTCAAGTTTTACTAATAAACATAACCTGACCTACCAAGGAAATCACAGATAACACTAATGCTGTTTATAGTCAAAGGAATCATACAGAGACTATACTACTACATGTACCCAGAATTAAAGCCAAAGTACCCTACCCAACCAACACCATAGATACATCTTCAGGAAAAAGTCCTCCCCTACGAAAGTAAAATCAAAGATGGGAAGAATCAACTTTAAAATCAACCTAATAGGAATTTAGAATAAGCCTAATAAGAATTCTGGAACTGAAGAGTTTGTTGAAGGAAATATAAAATACATTATAAGCTTTAAAGTAGACTAGCTTGAGCAAAAGAAGAATCTGAAAATTTGAAGACAGGTCTTTTGGAATAATCCAGACTAAAATAAAGAAAAAACTAAAAAGGGCACAGCACTCCTGACATTTGAAACAACATCAAACAACCAAATTTGCAAATTATTAGTATCCCTGAGGGTGAAGAAACAAAGGATTATGACATCTATTTTACAACAACAATAAAAATAGACAAAAATTTCCCAAGTCTAGCAAGAGATTTAGATATTCAGATACAGGAGGTTTCATGATCCCCTGGAAGCCACAAAGCAAAAATTTGTTCCCCATGGAACATTATAATCAAACTGTCTAAAGTAAAAGTTAAAAAATAAATTCTAAAGACAGTAGGAGAAAAGCATCTAGTCATGATACCTATAAAGGAAAACCTATCAGACTAACAGCAGATTTCTTAGCAGAAACCTTATAAGCCTAAGAGAATGGGATGATATAGTCAAAGTGTTGATAGAAAATAATAAATAAATACATAAATAACCCGTCACCCTAAAATACTATATTGAACAAAGTTATCCTTCATAAATAAAGGAAAAAGAAAGTCATTTCCAAGCAAACAAATGCTGACAGAATTTGTTACCACTAGACCACGCTAAAGAAATACTCAAGGAAGTTACAAACCTTGAAGTGATAGGAGGGAATTTACCATCGTGAAAATTATAAAATGCAAGGATAAAGCAATCACACAACGGAGGAAGAGAAAGAACTCAATTGATACTACTAGAGAAATTCACCAATATACAATGACAAACTACAGGAGAATAAGAAAGAAAAAAAATGTGTGGAACACAAAGCAATGAGCAATATTACAGGAACAAAACCTCATATATCAATAATAACGTCATACTGAATGCAGAAAAGTTAAAAGTATTTCCTCTAAGAACTCAAACAAGACAAAAATGCCCACTTGTACCATTCCCATTCACCATAATACTGGAATGCTGTACTTTTTAGCCAAACCAATCAGGCAAGAGAAATAAATAAAAGACATTCAGATTGAAAAAGAGAAAGTCAAAATTTCCCTGTTCACTGAGGATATGATCTTTTAAATGGAAATCAAAAAAGTCCTGTAAAAAATAAAAATGAGAACGCAACAGACCAAAAGCTGTGGTATACAGCGAAAGCAGTGGTAAGAGGAACGTTAATAGCAGTAAACTCCTACATTAAAAGATAGAAAGAGTACAGACTAACAATATAAAAACGTACCTTGAGGAACTAGGAAAGCAAGAACAAATTAAACTTAAAATTAGCGGAAGAAAAAAGTAATAAAAGTCAGAACAGAACTAAATGAACTAGAGTTAAGCCTAAAGACTCTACCCAAAGCTCTCAGATTTGATAAATAAATTTAATTTAGTAAAGTTACTGAGTAGAAAATCAATGTACAAAAATCAATCACATATCTATAAACTAATAATAATCCAGAAAATAAAGAAATCAAGAAGAGAGCCCCACTGACAATAGCTATTATGAAAACAACACATTACTTAGGAAAAAAACCTAACCAAGGAGGTAAGAACGCTACAAGGAAACCGAAAAAGCACTGATGAAAGAAATTGAAAATGACACAAACAAATAAGAAAACTTCCCATGCTCATGAATAAGAAGAATTTATCTCATTAAAATGGCCATATTGCCCAAAGCAATCTATAGATTCAATGCAATCTTCATCAAAATACCAGCATTACTCTTCAAGAAATTAGAAAAAACAGTCCTAAGCTTCATGTGGAACCGAAAAAGAGCCTGAATAGAAAAAGCAATCCTGAGCAAAAAGAACAAAGTTGTAAGAATCATATTATCTTACCTCAAAATGTATTGCAAGGCTATATAGTAACCAAAACAGCATGATACTGGTATAGAAATAGACACATAGATCAATGGAACAGGATTGCAAACCTAGGAATAAAGCCACATATGTACAGCCAACTGATTTTTTTTTTGCAAAGCCTAGAAGAACTTACATTAGGACACTTTGTTCAATAAATATTGCTGGGAAAATCAGATAGTCATGTGCATAAAATGAAACTGAACTCCTATATTTCACTATATACAAAAATCATCTCAAGATGAATTAAAGATTTAAATGTAAGACCTGAAAGTATAAAGATAATCTAGGGAAGACTTTTCTGGACATCTAGGCAAAAATTTTATGACTAAGATGTCAAAAGCACAGGCAACAAAAATAACTATAGACAAATCAAACTTAATCAAGCTAAAAAGATTCTTCACATCAAAAGAAATAATAAAGTGAATAAGCAACCTGTTGAATGGTAGAAAATATTTTCAAATTCTTCATCTGACAGGGACTAATATTCAGAATATATGAGAACCTCTAATAATCCAATCAGAAAAAAATTAAGTGTGTGGTAGTAAGAAGAATAACGGCCCCCATAGAATGTCCCTGTTCTAATCCCTGGAGCCTGTGATATACTACCTCACCCGGCAAAAGAGATGCTGCAGAAATGATTATACTAAGGACCCTGAGATGGGGAGATTATCCTGTATTATCTGATGAGCCCCAAGAAATCACACAGGTCCGACAAATGGAAAAGGACAGAAAATGAGTCCGAATGACAGATGTCAGGAGTATTCTACCTGCTGTTGCTGGTTTTGAAGATAGAGGAATGTGCCACAAGTTAAGGAATGAGAGTGGCTTCTAAAAGCTGGGAAAGGCAAAGGAACAGATTTTCCCCTACAGCCTCCAGAAGGCAAGGCAGTCCTGCTGGCACCTTGATTTTAGTCCAGTGAGACCATTTTTGAGATTCTAACCAACAGAATGTAAGATAATAGATTTATGTTCTTCTAAGCCACTAAGTTCATGATGATTTGTTATATCAGCAAGAGAAAAATGAATGCAAATGCCTAGCTCAATAATTTTACAGTAATAAGATCTGTGGGATATGATAAACCTTGCATAAATTCTACAGGTCTTAGTTTGACAGATCAAGAGATATGTTAACATGTTTCAAGGGTTACATTAGATATCTGAGTTCCACCCTATTCTATAGGTTTCTTGCCCTATTAATGGCACAGGATAGGGCATAAAGGGGGTTCTTATTTAATTATGGCAAATTGAAAGACACTGATTTTGCATAGATGGGCTTTTATTTTTAAGAATGAGCTTTCTGCCTGTCACAGGAAAAGGGTATAAGTTGCAAAAAGTTAAATACTGGAGAATCTTCCTCTCAAAGGGACTTTTTGCACCCATTCTTATTAAGGCAAAGAGCTACTTTTCAACATTTCACAAAGGACAAAATAAAAGAATAGCTTTTAAGGTTTTTTTCTCAAAAGTAATTTTGATTAGATCTTGGCCACATTTGACACTTTTTTTTGAGTGAAGAATTTTATAAACCAGAGCATTTAAAGGCAGCATGAAAAGGAAGAGAAAAGCAGTTTTAACCTGTCGTTATTAGCCCCCATATCAGGAGAAATAATGTCAGATGTGCTTGCAGTAATAAATGTTATAAGTTAATAAAACACATTTCTAGGATCAAAATTAAGTTGCCAGTTGATTACTGATTTTCTGTTAAGGCCCATCAGCCTTGGTAGCATGGGGATATACGAAACAGAATTGCTGGGATGCTTGAGTAACACATGGCACAAGGGCTACAAGTTTTGCTACTTTGTCCTTAAATACTACTTCATAGTTTTGCTGACTTTCTGTACATTCAGTTGATTCTGCCAATAAGTTTCTCTGTATTTGGCAAAGGCACTCATGGAAATACTTAAACACCTGAGTGTAAAAGCAGAGGCTGAATTTACTCTATCTCATTGTTGAATTAGGGCCTGTGTCTACGCCAGGGATGAGGTTGTTAAAGAGTCTTTTTTTTTTCCTGTTGTTGCTGGTGGTGGCAATAGTGGATAAGTTATTTGTCCTTCTGTCATTGTTTTCATTTTTAAATGTTTTTCTTCAACTTTTTGTTTGTAATGGACACGTAATAATTATACATACTTATGTGATAAAAAGAAATAACTTCATTAAAAAGTGAAAGAAGAACCAATTTCTGATGAAAACCCCAGTTGCCCATGCCATAAGAGATAGATAGACAATCGGACCTCATTAAACTGAAAAGCTTCTGCAAAGCAAAATAAACCATCAAAAGAGTAGGGAGGCGGGGCTCGGTGGCTCAACCTGTAATCCCAGCACTTTGGGAGGCTGAGACAAGTGGATTGCCGGGACCCACGGGTTTGAGATCCACTCAGGCAACTTGGCAAGATCTCATCTCTACAATAAATAAAAAATTAGCTGGGTGGGGTAGCGCGAACCTGTAGTTCTGGCTACTTGGAAGGCTGAGGCAGAAGGAGCGCCAGAGTACAGCAGGTCGAGGCTGCGGTGGCCAGGAGCATGCCACTGCACTCCAATCTGGGCGACAGAGTGAGACTCCAACTCAAAAAAAAAGGAAAAAGAAAAAGAAAAGAAAAGAGAGTGGGAGACAGCCCACAGAATAGGACAAAATATTTGCCAGCTATATATCTGACAAAGGCCTAACATCCATCCAGAATCTACAAGGACTTCAAATGTGCCTAAAGGAAAAAAACAAACTGCCTCTTTAAAAAGTGGGCAAAATACATGAATAGATACTTCTCAAAAGAAGATCCATGGGCAGCCGGCAGACACATGAAACAATGTTCAGCCTCACTAATCACCAGAGAAATGCAAATCAAAACCACATAGAGGCAACAGCTAACTCCATTAAGAATGGACATCATTAATAAAAAAAAACAACAGATGCTGGTGAGGATATGGAGAAAAGAGAATGCTTCTACACTGCTGGTGAGAAGTCAAACTAGTTCAGTCTCCATGGAAAACAGTGTAGCGATTTCTAAAAGAACTAAAAATTGACCTTCCATATCACCCAGCAATCCCCCTATTGGGAATATACCTGGAGGACCTCAAATCATTCTGCAAAAAAGATACTTGTACACGCATGTTTATTGTAACACTATTCACAATAGCAAAAACATGGAATCAACTGTGCTTCACATCGAAACTGGACAGGATAATAAAAAAATGGTACATATACACGATGATTTATCATGTAGCTATAAAGAAAGACAAACATATGGACTTCACAGCAACTTGGATGAACTTAGAGTCTATAATACTCAGTGATCTATCACAGAAACAAGCAAGAGAGTACCACATGTTTTCACTCATAAGCAGACCCTAAACATTTACCATAATACTATAAGAAAGGGATAGGCAATAGTGGGATACTGCTGGGGGGTGGTGGCACAACACCAATAAGGATACCTGATCTCAAACAAGGCAAAATGGGGACCAAAGAGAGGTCCAACTTTATCTGGACAATGTCCACTTGTATATGTAATCCTGAATTGTACCCCACATCTTTAAACAAAAATAGGCAAAGGAAATAGACATTTCTGAAGACATGCAATTAGCCAACAGATATATATGACAAAATGTTCAGCATTACTAATGATCAGAGATATGAAATTTAAAGTCACAATAAAATATCATCTTACTCCAGTTAAAATCACTGTTGTTTAAAAGACAAAAATACCAAATATTGGCAAGGCTGTGGAGAAAGGGTAACACATATACTGTTGGTAGGAAACCAAACTGTTACAACCACTATGGAAAACATTGTGGGAATTTTCTCAAAAAACTAAATGTAGAATTGCTGTTGCTCCAACAGTCCCACTACTGGGTAACTACCCAAAGGAAAAGCAATCAATATGTCAAAAGGATACCTTCTTTCTATGTTTATTGCAGCACTATCCACAATAGCAAAGATATGGAGTCAACCTATTGTAGATACTGCGGCAAATAATTGGATTAGGAAAATATGGTATATATACACAATGGAAGACTAACCATAAAGAAGAGTAAAATCTGCAGCAACATGGATGTAAATAGAGATCCTTATTTTAAGTGAAATAAACCAGACACAAAAAAAATAAACCAGGTCCTTATTTTATGTGGTACCTAAAAAATTTGAACACATGGAGGTAATGAGTGGAATATAGATAGCAGAGACTGAGAAAGGTGAGTAGTGGAGGGCTGAGGAGAGCGGAAGATAAAGAGACATGGATTAAAGGCTACAAACATACAGCAAGATAGAAGGAATAAATTTAATGTTTGTTAGCAGAGTAAGGTGTTATACTTTAAAAAATGTGTTGTACCCAGGTGACGGACACCCCAAATACCTTGCTTTGATCACTATGCATTATATACATGTAAACATTTAAAAATTCAAAAATATATTTTAAGGAAAGTGTGGTATATATACATAATTGAATATTATTTAGCCATAGAAAAGGATGGAATCCTGCCATTTGCAGCAACATGAATGGAATGGGCAGACATTAAGTGAAATAAGCCAAGCACAGAGATGCAAATATTGCATGTTGCCACTCACATGTGGGAGCTAAAAAGTTGAATATCGTGAATATAGATGGTAGATTGGTGGCTACCAGATGTCTGGAAAGGTAGAAGGAAGGAGATTAAGAGAAATTCATTGATGGGTACAAATATAGAGTTTGATAGAAGAAATAATATTTAATTGCTTATATATCAGTAGGGTGATTATAGATTGCATCTATTGTATATTTCAAAATAACTAGAAGACAATAATTCAAATGTTTCTATAACGAAAAGACATGCATTTAAGGTGATGAATATTGCAATTACACTGATTTTAGCTATACAAGCCCCGGCCTAGCCAAATGCATTTGGTTTCAGAAAAGCATAACAGATTAAAAAAAAAAGACTGGGCACTCTTTCCTGAGCCAACCCATTTCCTAAAGTCAAGAATCATCTTGAGGCCAGGCTCAGTGGCTCAAGCCTATGATCCCAGCACTTTGGGAGGCCAAGACGAGAGGATTGCCTGAGCTCGTGAGTTTGAGACCAGCCTGGGCAACATGTTGAGACCTCATCTCTACAATAAATAAAAAAATTAGCTGGGTGTGGTAGCACATGCCTGTAGTTCTGACTACTTGGAAAGCTGAGGTGTAAGGATTGCCTGAGCCCAGCAGGTTGATGCTGGGGTGGCAGTGAGCTTGTTACTACACTCCAGCCTGGGTGATGGAGTGAAATCCCAACTCAAAAAAAAAAAAAGAAAAGAAAAGAAAAGAATCATCTTGAGCTTCTGTCCCCTTTGTGTCTGTTTGTAATGCCACTATTACCACCAAATTGCTTCAATCTTTGATAGGAGAACCTTAAGCTTGGCTTTGAGTGTGTGAATTCTCTATCTTCAAGATGATTGCCTGTGCTGTCTGTTTTTCAGGGACTTGAAGAATTCTGTTTCGCTGAGAGTTTACTTGTTTTCCAGTGCCACTGTTAATTTTTTAAACAATTGTGTGTGTGTGTGTGTGTGTGTGTGTGTGTGTGTGTGTGTGTGTGTGTGTGATTTTTAGGGATTAGAGGGCAAGATGGCATGTATATTTAGCCAGCCATCTTGAGCTAATTGAAATTAATGATTATATTTTTAAATTTAAATACTTTAGTAAGTAGACGTTCACATGCTTGAAAAATTCAGCAAAAAAATGTTTAGAGTAGAAAAGCTTCTCTTTACCCCAAGCACCCAATTTCCCTGACAGAAAGTGACCAATTGTAATTATTGTATAACTTTCTAGTAGAGATACTTTATGAATATACAAGCAAATACACATAAACTTACATTCTCCCCCTTCATAAAGTTTGCATACTATATATATGATTTCACTTTATGTTATATTTTCTTTTTCTTTTTTACTTTTTATTTTAAAGATATGGAGTACAATTAAGGGTTAGGTATACAAATGTTCATTATGCAGATGCCCTTGTTGATGATGTCTGCCCCCACTCCCAGCAGTTTCCCTCAACTGCCAATCCCACCCTCCCTCTCCTTGCAGTTTCCCACTACTGCCAATCTCTTTCTTCTAGTATTAGGAAAATTGTTCAAGGTTCGCTTGAGTGAGAACATATGATACTCTGTTCTTTGTTCCTGTGATAGATCATTGAATATGATAGACTCTAAACCCATCCATGTTGCTACAAAGTCCATATGTTTGTCCTTCTTTATGGCTGCATAATATTCCATTGTGTATATGTGCCACTTTTTTTAACCAGCTCAGTTTTGGTGGGCAGCATGGTTAGTTTCATGTTTGTGCTATTATGAATAGTGCTGCAATAAACATGTGTGTGCAGGTATCTTTTTTGTAAAATGATTTGAGTTACTCTGGGTATATTCCCAATAGGGGAATTGCTGGGTCATACGAAGGTCAATTTCTAGATCTTTCAGAAATCACTATACTATTTTCCAAAGAGGTTTCACTAGTTTGCATTCCCACCAGCAGTGTAGAAGCGTTCCTTTATTCTCTGCATCCTCGCCAGTATCTGTTGTTGTTTGTTTTATTAATGATGGCCATTCTTACTGGGGTTACATGGTATTTCAATGTGGTTTTGATTTGCATTTCTCTGATGATTAGTGAAGCTGAGCACTTTTTAATGTATCTGTTGGCTGCTCTCATATCTTCTTTTGAGAAGTGTTTATTCATGTCTTTTGCCTACTTTTTAATGAGGCTGGTTTTTTTTTTTCCTTTTGGCACATTTAGTTCCTTGTAGATCCTAGATGTTCGACTTTTGTCAGATAAACAATTGGAAAATAATTTTTCCCATTTTATGGGCTGTCTCCCCACTCTCTTAACAGTTTATTTTGCTTTACAGAAGCTATTCAGTTTGATGAGGCTCCACTTGTCTGTCTTACCTCTTACAGCATGGGCACTTGGGGTTTTGATCAGGAATTGGTTGCCACTTCCAATTTCCATAACAATGTCTCCTGTATTTTCTAAGATTCTTATAGTTTTAGGTTTTACATGTAGGTCTTTGATCCATTTAGAGTTAATTTTTGTGTATAGTGATAGGTAGGGAGGGGTCCTGTTTCAATCTTCTGTGTGCGATCAACCAGTTTTCCCAGCACCATTTACAGAATAAGTTCCCCTTTCTCCAGTGGTTGTTGTTGGAGGCTTTGTCAAAGCTGACTTAGTTGAGAAATTGAGGTTTTGCTTCCAGAATTTCTATGCTGTTTCATTGGTCTGTATGCCTGTTCTTGTACCAATTTCAGGTTGCATTGTAGCCTTATAGTAAAGTTTGAAGTCTGGAAGTGTAATACCTCCTGCTTTGTTTCTTTTGCTAGGGATTGTTTTGGCTATTTGTGGTCATTTATGCTTCCATATAAATTTCTGTATTGTCATTTCCAGGTCTGAGAAGAATGATGTTGGTAATTTAATGGGCATTGCATTGGATATGTAGATTGCCTTAGATAGAATGGACATCTTAACAATGTTAATTCTTCCTATCCATGAGCATGGAATTTTTTCCATTTGTTTGTGTCTTCTTGGATTTTTTTGAGCAAGTGCTTTGTAGTTTTTATTGTAAAGGTCTTTCACTTCTGTGGTTAGTAAGATGCCAAGGGATTCCATTTTTTGTGTGGCTATTGTGAATTGGGATTATGTTTTTTATTTGGTCCTCTGTATGCTTGTTGCTGGTATGTAAGAATGCAACTGTCTTTTGCACATTGATTTTGTACCTTGAGACTTTGCCAAAGTCCTTTATCAGTGCAAGCAGATTTTTCAGATTGTCTTGGATTTTCGAGGTTTAGGATCATATCATCAGCAAAGAGGGATAAATTAACTTCCTCTTTTGCTATTTGGATACTCCTGATTTCCTTCTCTTGTGTAATTGCTCTAGCTGGGACTTCCAACCCAGTGTTGAACAAGAGGGGTAAAGGGGGGCAGCCTTGTCTTGTTCCAGTTTTCAGGAGAAATGTTTCCAGTTTCTGTCCATTTAGCAATATGCTAGCTGTTGGTTTATCATAGATGGAGCTTACTATTTTGAGGTATCTTCCTTCTATGCCTAGGTGTTTGAAGGTTTTTATCAAGAAGGGATGCTGGATTTTATCAAAAGCTTTTTCTGCATCTAATGATATAACCATGTAGTTCTTGTTTTTGAATCTGTTGATGTATTTAATTACATTTATGGTCTAGGGAATGTCGAACCAGCCCTACATCCTTGGGTTGTAACCTACTTATTCATGGTTGATGATTTTTGAGATGTTTCATTGGATACAATTTGCTAAAATCTTGTTGAGGATTTTTGCATCTATGTTCATTAGGGATATTGGCCAGAGTTCTCTTTTTTTGCTGAATCTTTACCCGGTTTGGGTATCAGTGTGATATCTGGTTTGTCAAATGATGTGGGGAGAATTTCATCTTTCTCAAATACCTGGAAAACTTTCAGTAGGAAAGGTATCAGTTCCTCCTTTTATGTTTTATAGAATTATGCTAGGAAGCCATCCAGTCCAGGACTTTTTTTGTAGGTAGTTTTCGTATGACAGAGTCCATTTCCTAGGTTGTTATTGGTCTATTTAGTGTCTCAAAGTCTTCTTGCTTCAACCTGGGGAAGTTGTGTGATGTCAGAAAGTATGCATTTCATTTAGGTAATCAAGTTAGTTTCCAGACAGGTGTGCATAGTAATCTATGATAATCTTCTGTATTTCTTCAGTGTCAGTTGTGATTTGATCTTTTGCATTTCTGATTGTGTTTAACTGGAATTTTTCTCTCCTTTTCTCATTCTGTCTAGGGGTCCACCAATGTTAATTCTTTCAAAGAACCAGTTTTTTGTTTTGTTGATGTTTTCTGTGATATTTTTGTCTTCTGTGTCCTGTATTTGAGATTTACTTTGGTGATCTGGATTTTTCTGCTGAAGTTAGGGTTTTGGTGGTCTTGTCTTTCCAGTTCCCATAGGTGATTTTTTAGGCTGTTAATTTGTGATCTTTCCATTTTATTGATGTGTGTTTGTAGAGGTAGAAATTCCCCTCTTAGAACTGTTTTCATGGTATTCCAGAGGTTTTGGTAATGCTTTTCTTCATTTTCAATCTTTCTTGGAATCTTTTGATTTCTGTTTTGATTTTGGTGTTGACCCAGTAGTTGTTCAGCAACATGCTGTTTAGTGTTTATGTTTTTGTGGGCTTTGGGGAAATTTTGTTGATGTTGTTATTTATTTTTATTCCACAGTGGTCTGAGAAGGTGCATGACAATATTTCAATCTTATGGAACTTCTGTATGCTTGATTTATGACCGAGAATAGATTGATCTTGGAATATGTTCCATGTGGTGGTTAGTAGAATGCATGTTCTGTGGTTGTTGTGTGGCATATTCTGTAGGCATCTATTAAGTCCCCTTGGTCAAGTGCCAAGTTGAGGTTCTGGATTTCCTTGTTGATTTTTTTTGCCATGATGCTCTATCTAGGGTTGTTAGTGGTGTACTCAAGTCCCCAGCTATAATAGTGTAGAGTCAATATCTTTTTTTAGTTTACTTACTAGTTGCTTTATAAATGCTGGTATTCCTGTTCTGGATGCATATATGTTTAGGATGGATATTTCTTGTTGATGGATTGAACCATTTATCATTTTGTAGTGTCCTTTCATATCTTTTTACATTTTTGATAGCTTAAAGATTATTTTGTCTGATATTAATATTGCTACTCCTGACTTATTTTGTTATACATTTGCCTGGAAATTCGTTTTCCATCCTCTAACTTAGAATCTGTGTGCATCTCTTGTGGTGAAATGAGTTTTATGGATACTGCAAATAATTGGATCATGGTTTCTTATTCATTTTACCAATCTGTGTCTTTTCAATGGTGCATTTAGTCCATTCACATTTAGGCTGATTTTGGAAATGTGACTGTTTTTTCCCATCATAAGGTTCTTATAAAATTTTTTCTTTGCTTGTTTTCTTTTAGCTTTGGGGTTGATTATGTGTGCTGTTGTGATATATTCTCTGTTGATTCTGTGCTCTGCTTTTCTCTTGGGGAGTGTGTAATCATTCTTCTTTTCTTCCTTCTGGGCTTAATACTTTTTTAAGCATCTCCTGTAGAGTTGGTCTGGAAGCTGCAAACTCTCTTAGGGATTGGATGTCTGGGAAGGATTTTATATCTCCATCACTGATGAAGTTAAGCTTGGTTGGGTATGAAACTTTTGGTTGAAATTGCTTATCATTGGGGATTTTGAATATTTGAATCCAATCACTTCTTGCTGGTAATGTTTCTGCTGATAGGTCTGCTGCTATTCTGATTGGTTTTCCCTAGCAGGTAGTCTGACCTTTCTCTCTTGCTGACTTTAGATTTTTTCTTCTGTGCCTGCTTTGTGTAGGGGTTGGTCTTCTCATTTGATGTCTTTTGAGTGTTCTCTGTGACTCATGTTTTTCTGGTCATGTCTCTGGTGAGATGGGAAAGTTTTCTTGGATTACCTCCTGGAATACTTGCTCCAGGGTTCTGTCCCTCTCCCTTTCTTCTTCTGAGATACCAATCATGTGTAGGTTTGGCCTGTTGATATAACCACACATCTCTTATAGGCTTTGTTCTTTCTTTCTGAGTTTTCTATTTGTGTTTTATACAAATTGCGTTTATTACATGTTCTTGTCTTCAAATTCTGAGATATTTTCTTCTGCTTGATTAATTCTGCTTTTCATGCTTGTCATCTTGTTATTTAATTCCTGGATGAGATTTTTTGTGGCCAAAATTTCTGTAACAAGTTCTTTCAGTGTTGCGTCTTGTATTTCTTGAGTCTTATTCACTACTTCCATCCATTCCCTAATCCCTGTAGTATTCTGAGGTCAGTTGTTGGTGACTTCCATTGTTTGGGCCCTTAGGTCTGATTTTTCAGACGTTTTGTCTTTGCTACACTTGAAATTATCTGTGGTCTTTCATTAGTTTTTCCTTATTTGTGACAGATCTCTTTCTTTTCTCTTTAGTTTTGCTATTCATTGGCAGTGGGAGAGGCTTTCACTTCTGATGTTTGTTCAGTCCTCTATTCTTCCCTGATCCTGACTCTGGATTTGTTCTATTTTGAAACAGGACTGTGGGTGGGAAGCTTTACTGTCTCTTATAGTTTTGAGAGTTGAATAAGGTGGAGAATGGGGAGCCAGGATTCAGAAACTACTTGCAAATCACAATGTTCACTGATTGTGGTATGGACTCCCTGAGACCCACTCCTTACCACCACTTTATATGACAATGCAATTGGTACATATGTATACTCCCATGACCAAAATACAGTAGCAGCAATGAGGAGAACAGAGAAAAGTAGAATGAAATAAGATGGACAAATTTTTTAATGAAAAAAAAACACAGAACAATGAAAGGAGAAACCAAAGCAAAAAATAATTGAACACACACACACACACACACCCCTAGCACAAAATGAAACGATAATAAAAAGAAAGAATGAGGAAAAAAGAAAAATAGTAATTCAGATTGAACCTTCACACATATATTCACACACAAATTAAACTACAAATAAGGGAAGAACACAAGACCAAAAAGAAACCACAAAACAAAAAAGCCCTGAAGGATGAACATTCAATCATTCACAATAACACATAAACAGAAAACAAAATACAAAAGAAGAGAAAAAAGAGAGGGGAATGCAGATCAAACCTACAAATGCACATTCATGCACAAACGAGAAATGTTTAAAAAATTAGAAAAACTAGCATACAGGAAAAAAAATTTTAAAAGTAAAATAAAAAAATTTAAAACCTGCCCTCTTGTGGCAGTTTCTGTAATTGTTCCTCTTAGCTACTTTTCTTTTTTTTTTATAATCAATATTTTTAATTATGATGTTGTGGGGTACAGTTAAGGGTTAGGTATACAAATACGTTTCATTCAGGCACCCTATTGATAATGGGTGCTTCCCCATCCCCAGACAGATATTTGCTACCATTAATCCCATCTCCCTCCCACTCCCATAGTTTCCCAATACAGTCAGTCATTTTCTTATAGTATTAGGTTGGATTTTCAAGGTCCATTATATGAGTGAGAACATGTGATACTCAGACCTTTGTTTTTGTGAGAGGTCACTCAGTATTATAGACTTTAGTTCCATCCAGGTTGCTGCGAAATTCATGATATTGTTCTTTTTTATGGCTGCCTAGTATTCCATCGTGTATATGTACCAAATTTTATTAATCCAGTCCTCTTTTTATGGGCAGCATGGTTGCTTCCAGGTTCTTGCTATTGTGAACAATGCTGTGATAAACATACATGTGCAGATATCTTTTTTATAGAGTGATTTGAGTTTTTCCAGATATATTTCCAGTAGAGGGATTGCGGCGTCATATGGGAGGTTGATATTTAAAGCTTTTAGGAATTGCCACACTGCTTTACACAGAGGATGCACTAGTTTACACTCCCACCAACAGTGTAGAAGTATTCCCTTTTTGCCACACCCTCTCCAGCAGCTATTATTTATTGAGTTATTGATAATTGCCATTCTGGTTGGAGTTAGGTGGTATGTCAGTGTGGTTTTGATTTGTATCTCCCTGATGATTAGTGAGGTTGAACATTTCTTCATATGTCTGTTGGCTGCTTGGATGTCTTCCTTTGTGAAGTGTCTGTTCATATCTTTTGCCCATTTTATAAGGGGTTGTTTGTTTTTTTCTTTTCAGCACGTTTGAGTTCATTGTAGATCAAAGATGTTAAGCCTTTGTCTGACCTGGTGTTGGCAAATACTTTTTCCCAGTCTGTAGGCTGTCTTCCTGCTCTCTTGATGGTTTCTTTGGCTCTGCAGAAGCTTGTCAGCTTAATAAGGTCACACTTGTCTATCCTCTCTCTTATGACCTGTGGGTTTTGGGTTTTGTTCAGGAATTAGAAGTCAGTTCCGATTTCCATGAGGGTATGCCCTTCATTTTCTAAGGTTCTTATGCTTTGAGGTTTTACATTTAGGTTTCTGATCCATTTGGAGTTAAGCTTTGTGCATGGGGATAGATAGGGGTCCTGTTTCAATCTTCTGCATGTGGTCAGCCAGTTTTACCAGCACCATTTGCTGAATAGGTTCTCCTGTCCCCAGTTGTAGGTGGTGGAGGCCTGTTGAAGATGAGTTGGTTGAGAAATTGCGGTTTTGCTTCTGGAATCTCAATTCTATTCCATTGATCTATATGCCTGTTCCTATACTAATACCAAGCTGTTTTGATGATTGTAGCTTTATAGTAAAGTTTGAAGTCTGGTAATGTGATACCAACTGCTTTGTTTTTTTTTTTGCTGAGGATTGTTCTGGCTATTCTTGGATGTTGATGTTTCCATATGAATTCCTGTGTTGTCTTTTCTAGGTCTGAGAAGAATGTTGCTGGTAATTTCATGGGTATTGCATTGAATTTGTAGATTGCCTTAGATAAGATGGACATCTTCACAATGTTGATTCTTCCAATCCATGAGCATGGGATATTTTTCCACTTGTTTGTGTCATCTTTGATTTCTTTGAGCAGTGTTTTGCAGTTTTCCTTGTAAAGGTCTTTCACGTCTCTGTTAGGAAGATGCCAAGGTATTTCATTTTTTTGTGGCTATTGTGAATGGAATTGTGTTTTTTATTTGGGTTTCTGTTTGTTTATTATTGGTGTAAAGAAATGCCATTGTCTTTTGCACATTTATTTTGTATCCTGAGACGTTGCCAAAGGCCTTTATCAGTGTAAGGAGGTTTTTGACAGATTCTCTTGGGTTTTCAAGGTACACAACATATCAACTACAAACAGAGATAATTTGACTTCCTCTTTTCCTATTTGGATACCACTGATTGCCTTCTCTTCTCTGATTGCTCAAACCAGGACTTCCAATACTATGTTGAACAGGAGGGGTGAGAGTGGGCATCCTTGTCTTGTTCCAGTTTTCAGGGGAAATGGTTCCAATTTGTGTCTGTTTAGGGGTATGCTGGCTGTGGGTTTCTCATAGATGGCTTTTACTATTTTGAAGTATGTTCCCCGTATGCCTGAACGTCAGACCCACACTACTGGGGCACAACTGAGAGAGACGAGGTCAGGCATAGCCTGAATATTAGCCACAATAGGAGGACACAGCTCCAGGATAAGCCTGGCTGGGGCACCCCTGTGATTACCTAAGGAAGAGACAATCTCACACCTCCCCACCAGAGGGGATTCCCCTGACTATGCAAGAGTGGGAGGGGAAGACTGTAGCTTCACCCACTCCCAATGTCCCTCCTCCTTCTCTAGTCTGGACAATGAGGAGATAGTGAATGAGGAAGAAGCTCTACAAAAGAGAGAAAAGTAGCTAAGAGGCCCCCTCCTCCGAGGCAGCAGAGCCACCGCCCCCTCTTCTGAGGCAGCGGAACCACTGCCACCTCCTCCTCCAAGGCAGCAGAGCCGTTGCCTCCTCCTCTGAGGCAGCCAAGCTGCCACCTCCTCCGCTTCCTCTGAGGAAGCTGAGCAGCTGCGTCCTCCGAGGCAGCCACCGCATAGAGGCAGTCATTACACATTGCACCACCTGGGCCTGTGGCCCAGCTGCCCCTGCCACCACCATTGTTGCTGCTGCCACCGCTGCCACAAAGGCAGGCATTCCACATCACACCGTCAGTGCCTGAGAGGTGGGCAAGCAGCTGAGATAAAGACCATCTGGAGCGAGGGATAACACCACCTGCTGGCGATTCAAGGTTTAGGTGAAAGTTTATTCTTGGGGGAACAAGAAGGCGACAGCATAGGTGAACTTGTGAGATTCTCCGAATGTGAGTTCCCAAAAAGACTCTTACTTTTCTTCCCCCATCCTCCAGCCCACCACCAGCAAGTGCTGGCCTGAGGCCTGGGGATCCCCAGTCCCACGCAGGGCTGGATACTGCAGCCCCCTGCTGCTGCTGTTCCACCATGTGCGTGGGAGTCTCAGGTCTCAGCTAGCTCCCTGGCTACATCATCTCTCATTGTCACCAAGTCGCTGGTCACTCAGGGAGGCTCTGGGCACCCACCCCTCAGAGACACTGGTCCCATTCCTGGTCAAAGTACCCTGTGGGGGGCCCAGGGCCACTCTCACCACACACCGCCTGCCTGTTGGAGTTTTGAGCTCTGGAGATCTGGGCCCACCCTGGCTGAGGCACTCAGCCCGTGACCCCAAGCTTGGGGACCCAAACAAGCAGAGAGAAAGGGATCTATGAAAGAGAATCTGCCTCCGCCTTTCTCCAGGCAGAGATTTCCATTGCCCTGCCTACCTCTCAACAAACTCCACTTCGGTTCCTAAGGAGCCAAGACCACATACTGCTGAACGGACAGATTGTAAGGTAGAGGGAAATAAGTTCCAGTGTGCTCATACACCTGTTTGTGGTTGCTAGAATCAGCATATACACTCTGAACCTCAGCTTTCCTCTCGATTAAACCACAAAACTGCAAAAAGTACAGATTGCAGCATACACTCCAACCTCAAAAGTGAACAAAGCCAGAAGACCCTCATAAGGAAGAACAGGATATAGCAGAAGAGAAATGAAAGCAAACCCACCTTCCCTCAAAAACAGCATTAAAGAAGGGGAGGGAAAAGGGGAGAGAGAGAAAAATCTACACAAATGAAGAGAAACCAAAAGAAGACTATGGCTCTCTCCCAGACCCCTGGGAGGGCAGACACTGAGAAAACTGACTTCGGAATGCAAACAATGAAGAGCCTCCAGAAGGAAGGGTCTCAAACTACGAATGTTGATATCAAGACAATAATGGAGAGATTAAAAAGAATTGAGGAGACACAAGAAGAAACTACAAAGGAGCTGATATCTGAGATAACAGTAATAAAGAATACTGTGAATGAAATAAATAACAAACTAATAAGCATGGAAAGCAGATTTACCCAACCAGAAGAAAGAATCTCAGAGCTTGAGGACCAAAATATAGAACTAAGCCAAACTCTTAAAAACACAGAAAACAAGCTCAAAAAGAGAACAAAATCTTCAAGAGATGAGCGATTACTTCAAGAGACCAAACCTAAGAGTAATTGGCATACCTGAGGCAGAAAGAGAGACAGAGACCACACTAGAACAAACTTTCCATGAGATCATTCAAGAAAACTTCCCTTATCTAATCAGTGATGCAAAAATTCAAACACAAGAGATTCAGAGAACCCCTGCAAGACAACAAATGAGAAGACCAACTCGTAGACACATAATAATTCGTCTAAACAAAGTAGGTATAAAAGAAAAAATTCTAAAGGCAGCAAGAGAAAAAGGCCAGATCACCTACCATGCAAGACCAATCAGAATAGCAGCAGATTTATCTACAGGAATCCTGCAGGCTAGAAGAGCTTGGAGCACTATCTTCAAAGTCCTAAAAGATAAACAATTTCAACCAAGAATAACTTCCCTGGCCAAGCTAAGCTTCATCAGTGAGGGAGAATTAAAATCTTTCCCAGATATCCAATCCCTAAGAACTTATGCTACCACCAAACCACCTCTACATGAAACACTTAAGAAAGTACTAAACACAGAAAAAAAGGAAAAAAGAACAACGTTCTTAAAAAGAGTACAGGGAAAAGAATAAAATATACATGAACCAACCCCAAAACTAAAAGAAAGACAAAAAAGAACCAAGTGGAAGAACAACAACTCTATAAGAACTCTATAATAGGGATGAACTCTCACATTTCAATAATTAGCCTGAATGTGAATGGAGTAAACGCACCACTGAAAAGTTATAGAATGACAAAATGGATAAAATATCACCAGGCATCAATATACTGCCTTCAAGAGACTCATCTCACTAGAAAGGACATACACAGACTCAAAGTAAGAGTATGGGAAACAAACTTTCAGGTGAATGGAACAAAAGAAAGGAGGAGTCGCAATCCTAATTTCAGAAAAAATACCATTTAAGCTATCAAAAATTAAAAAAGATACAGAGGGCTACAACATAATGATAAAAGGTTCACTCCTTCAACCGGACATATCGATCCTAAACATATATGCACACAACATAGGTGTGCCAACTTTCATAAAGCAACTTCTAGGAAAACTAAAGAAAGATATTGACTCTAGCACCATCCTAACTGGGGACTTTAATACCCCACTCACAACCCTAGACAGATCATCAGGACAAAAAATCAGCAAGGAGATCCGGAACCTCAATGTGACTCTGGACCAGATGGACTTAATTGATACCTACAGAACACTCCATCCAAAGACCACAGAATACACATTATACTTATCACCACATGGAACGTATTCTAAGATCGAAAACATAATTGGACATAAATCAAGCGTAAGCAAATTTAAAAGGACCGAAATTCTACCATGCACCTTCTCGGACCACAGTGGAATAAAAATAAACATTGACACCAACAAAGTCCCCCCAAAACCCACAAAGACATGGACACTAAACAGCATGATGCTAAACAACTCCTGGGTCAATGATGAAATCAAAACAGGGATCAAAAGATACCTGGAAACAAATAAAAATGAAGAAACATCTTACCAAAATATTTGGGATGCCTTAAAAGCTGCAGTAAAAGGGGAATTTAAATCCCTACAAACACACATGAAGAAAATGAAAGGAATACAAATTAACAGCCTAACAAGGCACCTAAAGAAGCTGGAAAAGCAAGATCACAAAAACCCTAATTTCAGCAGAAGAATCCAGATCACCAAAATAAAAGCCCAAATCCAGGACATAGAAGACAAAAAGATAATACAAAAATTCAATGAAACAAAAAGCTGGTACTTCAAAAGGGTAAACAAGATCGATGGTCCCCTAACTAGACTGACCAAGAAAAACAGAGAAAAAGCCCAAATAAACACAATCAGAAACACAAAAGTTGAAGTCACATCTGACCCTGAAGAAATACAAAAGATCATTAGAGACTACTACGTACACTTGTATGGAAACAGATTTGAAAACCTTAAGGAAATGGAAGACTTTCTGACATCACACAATCTACCTAGGTTAGAACAAGAAGAAATTGAGACCCTAAATAGACCAATAACAATTAAGGAAATCGACTACATAATAAGAAAACAACCTACAAAAAAAAGGCCCTGGTCCAGATGGCTTTCCAGCAGAATTCTATAAGACATTTAAGGAGGAGCTGATACCAATCCTACTGAAGGTATTCCAGACGATTGAAAAAGATGGAACTCTCCCCAAATCATTTTATGAAGCCAACATCACATTGATACCCAAGCCAGGTAAAGATCCAACAAAGAAAGAGAACTACAGGCCAATATCTTTGATGAACATAGACGCTAAAATTCTCAACAAGATCCTAGCAAACCGGATTCAGCAATACATCTCAAAAACCATCCATCATGACCAAGTAGGCTTCATTCCTGGGATGCAAGGCTAGTTCAACATTCGTAAAACCATAAATGTAATTAAATACATCAACAGATGTCAAAACAAAAACCACATGATCATATCATTAGATGCAGAAAAAGCTTTTGATAAAATTCAGCACCTCTTCTTGATAAAAACCCTTGAACATCTAGGTGTATGGGGAACATACCTCAAAATAATAAAAGCCATCTATGAGAAACCCACAGCAAGCATACTCCTAAATGGACAAAAATTGGAACCAATTCCCCTGAAAACTGGAACTAGACAAGGATGCCCACTCTCTCCCCTTCTGTTCAACATAGTATTGGAAGTCCTGGCTAAAGCAATCAGAGAAGAGGAGGCAATCAGAGGTATCCAAATAGGAAAAGAGGAAGTCAAGTTATCTCTCTTTGCAGATGATGATTGTGTACCTTGAAAACCCAAGAGAATCTGTCAAAAGTCTCCTTACATTGATAAAGACCTTTGGCAAAGTCTCAGGATACAAAATAAATGTACAAAAGACAACTGCATTTCTCTACACCAATAATAAACAAACAGAAACCCAAATAAAAAACACAATTCCATTCACAATAGCCACAAAAAAAATGAAATACCTTGGCATCTTCCTAACCAGAGACGTGAAAGACCTTTACAATGAAAATTAGAAAACACTGCTCAAAGAAATCAAAGATGACACAAACAAGTGGAAAAATATCCCATGCTCATGGATTGGAAGAATCAATATTGTGAAGATGGCCATCTTACCTAAGGCAATCTACAAATTCAAGGCAATCCCCATGAAATTACCAGCAACATTCTTCTCAGACCTAGAAAAAACAACACAGGAATTCATATGGAAACACAAACGTCCAAGAATATCCAGAACAATCCTCAGCAAAAGAAACAAAGCAGATGGTATCACATCACCAGACTTCAAACTTTACTATAAAGCTACAATCATCAAAACAGCTTGGTATTGGTACAAGAACAGGCATATAGATCAATGGAATAGAATTGAGATCCCAGAAGGAAAACCTCAATTTCTCAACTAACTCATTTTTGACAAAGCCTCCACCACCTACCACTGGGGAGAGGAGAACCTATTCAGTAAATGGTGCTGGTAAAACTGGCTGACCACATGCAGAAGATTGAAGCAGGACCCCTATCTATCCCCATGCACAAAGGTTAACTCCAAATGGATCAGAGACCTAAATATAAAACCTCAAACCATAAGAACCTTAGAAAAGGAAGGAAATACCCTCATGGAAATTGGAACTGGCATCCAATTTCTGAACAAAACCTGAAACCCACAGGTCATAAGAGAGAAGATAGACAAGTGGGACCTTATTAAACTGACAAGCTTCTGCAAAACCAAAGAAACCATCAAGAGAGCAGGGAGACAGCCTACAAACTGGGAAAAAGTATTTGCCAACTCTAGGTCTGACAAAGGCTTAACATCCTGGATCTACAAGGAACTGAAACGTACTGAAAAGAAAAAAACAAACAGCCCCATTATAAAATGGGCAAAAGATATGAACAGACACTTCACAAAAGAAGACTTCCGAGCAGCCAACAAACACATGAAGAAATGCTCAACCTCACTAATCATCAGGGAGATGCAAATCAAAACCACACTGAGATACCACCTAACTCCATTCAGAATGGCAATTATCAAGAACTCAAAAAATAACAGCTGCCGTAGAGGGTGTGGTGAAAAGGGAACACTTCTACACTGTTGGTGGGAGTGTAAACTAGTGCAACCTCTGTGGAAAGCAGTGTGGTGATTCCTAAAAGCTCTAAAAATCGACCTTCCATATGACCCCGCAATCCCCCTATTGGGAATATACCTTGAAGAACTCAAATCACTCTATAAAAAAGATACCTGCACAAGTATGTTTATCACAGCATTGTTCACAATAGCAAGAACCTGGAAACAACCATGCTGCCCATCAAAAGAGGACTGGATTTAAAAAATGTGGTATATATACACGATGGAATACTACGCAGCCATAAAAAACAACAAAATCATGAATTTCGCAGCAACCTGGATGGAACTAGAGTCTATAATACTGAGTGACCTCTCACAGAAGCAAAGATCCGAGTATCACATGTTCTCACTCATATACTGGACCTTGAACATCCAATGTAATACTATAAGAAAATGACTGACGGTACTGGGAAACTATGTGGGGGGGATGGGATTAACAGTAGCAAATATCTGTCTGGGGATGGGGAAACACCTCTTATCAACAGGGTGCCTGAATGAAACGTAATTTTACACCTAACCCTTAACTGTGCCCCACAAAACCATAATAAAAAATATTGATTAATAATAAAAAAATGTTTTTATAAAAATAAAAAAAATTGTGATACATATACGCAATGGAATATTACACAACCATAAAGAAGGACAAAATTATGAATGTCACAGCAACTTGGGTGGATTTAGAGTCTATAATACTCAGTGATCTATCACAAAAACAAATAACTGAGTACCACATGCTGTCACTCATAAGCAGACCTTGAACAATTGTCATAATACTACAAGAAAAGGATAGACAGTAGTGGCAAGCTGCTGGGGGGGGGCACACTTCATCAATAAAGGTACCTTATCTCAAACAACATGAAGTGGGGACCAAAGTGAGGCACAAACTTTACTTGTACAATGACTATTTGCATTCCTAATCCTGAACTGTACCTCACATCTTTAAAATAAAAATTAAAAAAAAGAAAGAATGAGACAGTCTGGAAAAGACGAATGTATAGAGACAAAAAACAGATCAGTTGTTACAAGGGACTTATGGAGAATTGAGTACAGAGATGTAAACAGAATTTTAGGGATACTCTTTATGTTGTGATTGTGGTAGTTATATCAGTGTGAATTTGCCAAAATAATAGAAACATAGGGGCTACTTCTTAACTCACTCCATAAGGCCAGTATTGCCTTATTGCCAAAATTAGTAATAAAGTTACAAGGTAGAAAAACAGTAGGCCTAATTAGATGATCTGTTTCCTCAGTGTGAGTTTTGGTAGATTGTGTATTTCAATAAATTAATTAATTTAATCTAAGTTTTCAAATTGGTAGGCATAGAGTTTTTTATGGTTTTCTTTTATTATCCTTCTAATGTCTTTAGAAATTGTAGTTATATCCACTGTGTAATTTCTTTCTTTTTTTTTTTTTTTTTGAGTTGGAGTCTCACTCTGTCACCCAGACTGGAGTGCAGTGGCCGCTCCCAGCCACTGCAGCCTTGACCTGCTGGGCTCCAGCAATCCTTCCGCCTCAGCCTTCCGAGTAGCTGGAACTACAGGCACGCACTACCATGCCCGGCTAATTTTTTGATTTATTGTAGAGATGAGGTTTCACCAAGTTACCCAGGCAGGTCTCAAACCCGCGGGCTCAGGCAATCCACTCACCTCAGCCTCCCAAAGTGCGGGATTACAGACTGAGCCACCGAGCACGGCATCATTTCTGATATTAGAAATTTGTGTCTGTTTTTGTTGTTAGCTTGGTTAGAGACTTAACAATTTTACTGATCTTTTCAAATAACCAACTTTGGGTTTTATTGTTTTTCTCTATTACTTACCTCTTTCAGTTGTGCTGATTTCAACTACAATTTTTTTTTTTCTTGTTCTTACTTTGGACTTATTTAACTCTTTTATTTTTTGCTATTTTAGGAAGCTTAGATAATTGATTTTGCATGTTATTTTCTGGTATATGCATTCATTGATATAACTTTTCTTCTAAGCATTGCTTTAGCACCATTCCACAAATTTTGGTTAGTTGTGTCTTTATTTTTAGTTGGTTTGAATAATTTTTATTTTGAGACATTTTCTTTGGCCCTTGTGTTATTTAGAAGTCTGTTGTTTAATAGTTTTTATTTTGAGATTTTCTAGCTTTGTGTTATTGATTTCTAGTTTAATTCACTTGTGGTCTAAGAGTGTATTTTGTATGATTTCTATTCTTTCACATTACTTTTATTTGTATAAATTTATGGAGTACAAGTGTAATTTTGTTACATACATAGATTGCACAGCAGGAAATTCAGAGCTTGTATCATGTTCATCACCCCAAATAATATGCATTTTACTCATTAAGCAATTTCTCATCCTCTACCCTTCAGCCCCCTCACTCTCAAGTCTCTTTTGTCAGTCATTCCACACTTTAAGTCCATGTGTGCACATTATTTAGCTCCCACTTATAAATGAGAACATGCTGATTTTGTCTTTCTGTGTCTGTCTTGTTAAACTTAAGATAATGACCTCCAGTTCCATCCATGTTGCTCTTTTGTAGAGCCCTCTGATTTTCACAACTGACTCAGCTTGGATGATAATTTATGACTTACCCTAGCTCTCTTAAGTTTAGTTTTTACTTTATTTTAATAGCTTTAAAGGGTACAAATGGTTTTTGGTTACATGGTTGCATCGTATAATAACACAGAAGTCTGGATGTTAATTACACCCACCACCCAACCTGTGGACATTGTACACAATAGGTTATTATTCATCCCTTGCTTCTTTGCACCCTCTCACTTCTGTGTCTCCAGGATTCATTATACCATTCTCTATGCTTTTGCTGAACCTTAGTTTAGATACCACTTTTAAGTGAGAACATGTTTTGTTTTCTGTCCCTGACTTAGTTCACTTAGGATGATGTTCTCCAATTGCATCCAAATTACTGTAGAAGACATTATTTCATTCTTTTTTGATGATGGAATAGTATTCCATAGCATATATACACCACAATGTCATTATCCACTAATCAGTTAATGGGCATTTAGGTTGACTTCACATCTTTGAAATTGTGAATTCTGTTGTGATAAGCATGCAGGTGCAGGTATCTTTTTTATATAATGACCTCTGTTCCTTTGGGTAGATACCTGGTAGTGGGATTTCTGGATCAAATGGTAGATTTACTTTTAGTTGTTTGAGAAACATCCATACTGATTTCCATAGAGGATGCACTAATTTACACTTCTGCCAACAGTGTATACATAAGCATTTCCTTTTCTAAACATCCACCCCAGCATTCCCATTTTTTTTATTTTTAATAATAGCCATTCTGACTGGTATAAGGTGGTATCTCATTGTGGTTTTAATTTGCATTTCTCTTATAACTAGTAATGTTGAGTATTTTTTTCATATGTTTGTTGGCCATTTGTATATCTTCTTTTGAGAGCTGTCTGTCCATGACCTTTGTCCATTTTATAATGGGGTACTTTTTATTGCTGATTTGTTTGAGCTCTTTATAGTTACTGAATATTAGTCCTTTGTCATTTGTATAGTTTGAAACTATCTCCTCCCATTCTGTAGATTGCTTATTTACTCTGTTGATTATTATTATTATTATTATTTACTGTGCAGTAATTTTTTAGTTTAGTTAAGTCCCACTTATTTATTTTTGGTTTTGTTGCATTTCTTTTTGGGGTTTTAGCTATAAATTACTTAACTAGGCCAATGTCCAGAAGAGTTTTTCCTAGGTTCTTTTAGGATTACTATGATTTCAGGTCTGAAATTTAAGTCTTTAATTCATCTTGACTTAATTTTTGTGTATGGAAAGAGATAAATATCACATTTAATTTTTCTGCATGTAGCTATCCAATTTTCCCAGCACCGTTAGTTGCATAGGGTGTCCTTTCCCAAATGTATGTTTTTGTTTGCTCTGTCAAAGATCAGTTGGTTGAAGGTATTTGAGTTTATTTCTGGATTCTCTATTCTGTTCTGTTGGTCTAGACTATGTGTCTGCTCTTCTAGCAGTGCCATGCTGCTTTGGTTACTACACCCTTGAGCATAATTTGAAATCAGATAATGTTATGCCTCCAGCTTTGTTCTTTTTGCTTAAAAATACTTTGGTTATTCTGACTCTTTTTTGGTTCCATATGGCTTTCATGATTGTTTTTCCTAAATCTATGCAATTGACTTTGTTAGTTTGATAGAGATTGTGTTGAATCTGCAGATAACCTTGGGTAATGTCATTTTAACAATGTAGATTCTTCCAATCTATGAGCATGGGAGGTTTCTCCATTTGTCTGTGTCCTTTATAATTTCTTTTATAAGAGTTTTGTAGTCCTCCTTGTAGAGATCTTTCACTTCCTTAGTTAAATTTATTCCTAGGTATTTTGGGCTGCTATTGTATATGTGATTGAGTTCTTGATTTGATTCTCAACTTGGTCACTATTGGCATATAGCAGTGTTACTGATTTGTGTGTGTGTTAATTTTGTGTGTGTCCTGAAACTTTACTGAACTCATTTATAAAGTCCAGGACTCTTTTGGAGGAGTATTTCGGGTTGTCTAGGTATAAGATCATGTCATTGCATACAGAGATAGTTTAATTTTTCTTTTTCAATTTGTGTATTCTTAATTTTTTTTCTCCTGCCTAATTGCTCTGGCTAGGACTTCCAACACTATGTTGGATAGAAGAGGCAAAAATGGACATCCTTGCTTTGTTCTAGTTCTGAAGGGAAATGTGCTCAACTTTTCTCCTGATCATCGTGGACTTTCTTATGTGCTGTTGAATTTGGTTTGCTAATATCTTGTTGAGGATTTTCACATCTATGTTCATAAGGGATATTAGTCTATGATATTTTTTCTCTTGTGTCTTTTTCTGGGTTTGGTATCAGAGTGATATAAGCTTTGTAGAATGAGTTAGAGAGAATTCCCTAATCTTCAATCTTACAAGACTGTTTCAGTAAAATTGGTACCAGTTCTTCTTTGAAGGTCTGGCAGAATTCAGCTGAGTCCACCATGTCCTGGACTTGTTTTGTTGGGAGACTTTTAATGTATGTTTCACTTTTGCTACTCATTATTGGTCTACTCAGGGTATCTATTTCTTTCTTATTCAAGCTAGGGGGATTGCATGTTTCAAATATTTTATTCATTTCCTCCATATTGTTGAGTTTGTTTGTGTAGAGGTGTCCATAATAGTCTTGACTGATCTTTTGAATTTCTGTCATATCAGTTGTAATATCTCTATATTCATTTCTGAGCTAATTTAAATACTTTTCTCTTCATTTCTTAATTAATATAGCAAGTAGTTTATCAATTTTGTTTGTCTTTTCAAAGAAACAACATTTTATCTTATTGATCCTTTTTATTGCTTTTTAAAATTTAAATTTATTTCGTTCTGCTCTGATTTTCATTATTTATTTTCTTATGCTAGGTTTGGGATTGATTGGTTCGTGTTTTTCTAGTTCCTTGACATGAGATTTCAGGTTGCCAATATTTGATCTATCAGTCTTAATGTAGGCATTAAGCACTATACATTTTTTTCCTGAGCATTGCTGTGGCTGTGTTCAAGACATTTGGATAACTTGTTTTATTGTTGTCATTCATTTTGAAGAATTTTTGAATTTCCCCCTTGATTTCATTGTTGACTGAAGCATCATTCAGGAGCAAACTGTTTAACTTCCATGTTTTTGCTTTTTTCCACAAATTCTTCTTCAAATTAATTTCCAGTTTAATTCCACTGTGATTCAAGGAGATCCTTGAAATGAGTTTGATTTTTTAAAAATGTATTAAGACTTGATTTGTGCCCTATTATATAGTATGTCTTGGAGAATGTTCTATGTATTGATGATAAAAAAATGTATTGGTACCTGCTTCACCTGGTTTGAGATCAGGTACCCTTATCAGTGAAGTGTGTCCTTCCCCCAAGCAGTTTTCCACTAGTGCCAATTCCTTTCTTGTAGTATTATGATAATTGTTCTGGGTCCACTTATGAGTGAGAATATGTGGTCCTCAGTTGTTTCTGTGATAGATAACTGACTATTATAGACTCTAAATCCATCCAAGTTGTGCAAAGTTCATAATTTTGTCTTTCTTTATGGCTGCATAATATTCCTTCATGTATATGTATCACATTTTTAAAATCCAGTCCTCTTTCAGTGGGCAGCAGAGTTGGTTCCATGATTTTGATATTGTGAGTAGTGCTGAAATAAACATGCATGCACAGGTATCTTTTTTATAGAATGATTTGAGTTACTCTGGGTATATTTTCTCCCTCAGGAACATCTATGATTCCTAATTTTGGACATTTTGCATAATTCCACACTTCTTTCAGACTTTGTTTTGTCCCTTTGATTCTTTTACCTTTACTGTTATCTGATTGGGTTAATTTGAAAGGATTATCTTCAATTTCTCAGATTCTTTACTTTGCTTGTTTCAGTCTACTGTTAAAACTTTCCCTTGCATTTTGAACTTCCCGACATGAATCTTTCACTTCCATAATTTCAGCTTTTTTAAAAAGTGTCTATCTCTTTGGAGAATTTTTCATTCATCTCCTGAAAAGTTTTAAAAAATATTTTATGTTGCTTTAACTTTCTCCTGAAACTCATTGAGTCAATTTATAATCAACATTTTGAATTCTCTTTCTGGAATTTTACAAATTTCATTTTGTTTAAAGTCCATTGCTGATGAGTTAGTGTGGTCTTCTGGGGTGTCATAGAACTCTGTTTTCTCATATTGTCAAAATTATTTTTCTGGTTTCTACTCATTTGGGTAGACTATTTCTTCTCATTTGAGGCAACAAGGGGCTGACACACGCACTGCAGGATTTCCTTGGTTATATATATCTTTTTTTGTGTGTGAGTTTCTCAATTGCCATCTGTGGCTGTCCTGTCCTAAGTATCTGCACTCCTCATGGTATCCTTGGTAGCCTGAGTGGTTTGGAATTTGGTGTCAGCTGGAGTCTGGAATTAGGCCTTCCATAAAGCTGAAATGGCATATCAGATGTGATGGGTCATGCAATTAACTTCCCACCAAGAGGTGGTGTTTGTGAGAGAAAGCCAGATGCAATGGTGGCTGTGTCTTTGATGTGTGTTTCTCCAAGGAAGTCCCCAGTCAACCAAGGCAAAGGGCAAGGCTCTGGGGATTACTCAAGTTCACTACTTGTTTTCAGCTGTAGAGGGGAGTGCAAAGGGGAAAGGAGCTCAAGCACCCACTTATTTGCACTCTTGTTTACCCAGTGGGTATTAGAAGGTCGTCCTTGGCTATGTGGATAATGCTATTGTGCAGGGAAAGCCCAGAAGAGTTTACAAGGGTGTGAGATACTGCAATGGCAATGAATCCCACTTGGCTTCCTGCCTTAGCCTCAGGCAGTTGGCATTTTGAATATGAAAGTACAGCTGTCCTTAGGGTTTCAGGGGTTCTCACAGCAGCCCACTCTAGCCAGGAGATGTTTGCTGCGGGGTAAATTGTTTTGGGACCCATTCTCTCTCAGTCAGGCTAGAAAGATGCTGCCAGCAAAGGCTGAGGTTCTGGGATATGGAAATTGGGGCTGCTCAGGGTTTTTTTTTTCTGCACCACTGTGTGTTTCTGCAGAGCACACCTGTGGGTAAGGCAACTTGTCACGAAGGACTGGAGTCTTGCATGACTCAGGGGGTCCTTCAAGTCTGCAGCAGGAGCACAGAACTCCTGAATTCCCCTCATTCACCTTCATTACTGCATCTGGAGGCTGCTGGTCATCTGTGCCACAATCCAGAGGAGAGTCTGGCCAGTTCCAGTCTAGGTCTATTGATTTTTCTTTTCTTTGCATTATGTGGCTAGTATCACTTCTTTGATAAGTTGTGGGGCATGTTGCTGATCCTGTTTCTCTCTGGGTGCTGAGGAAACTTTCTCTATCTTTGTTTACTTCATAGAAGAAGCTCACTCTATCAGCCTCACATCAGCTATCTTTGATTTTATTCTTTTTTAATGGCTGAATAATATTCTATGATGTATATATACCACATTTTCTTCATCCAAACATTTGTTGATGGACATTTAGGTTAGTTTCATACCTTTGCAATTGTGAATAGTGCTGCAACAAACATACAAGTTCGGGTACCTTTTTGATATAATGAGTTTACCCAGTAGTCGAATTGTTGGATCTAATAGTAGTTTTATTTTTATTCCTTTATAAAGTCTTCCAGTTTTCAGTAGAGGTTGTACTAATTTACATTCCCAGTAACAGTGTATCAAAGTTATCTCTGCATGTTTACAAACATGTGTTTGGGTTTTGTTTTTTCTTTTTTATAATAGCTATTCTAACTGGTGTAATGTGATATATCCTTGTGGTTTTAATTTGTAGTTACCTGATAATTGGTGATATCAAGCATTTTTTCAAATGCCTGTGGGACATTTGCATGTCTTTCTTTGAGAATGGTCTAGTAATGTCCTTTGCCCTGTTTTTAAATGGCTTGTTTACTCATATTGTTGTTGAGTGTTTTGAGCTTTTTGTAAATTCTGGATATCAATTATTTTATTTATCCATAAGCTATAATTGCTAAATATATTGCACCTATTATTATTTCAAACAAATTGTTATTTGTTAGGTCAATTAAGAGTCGTTGAGGGCTCTGAGATTGGCCATCAGCCCCTGTCTCCATGCTGAAACAGGCACAGACACATCTGATCTGAGTGGGAGACTTGACAGCATTGGCAGCAGCAAATGAGTCATGTAAGTCTGAGGTAGATTCATCTTCCTCCCACAGCAGTCTGCGGAGTGTCTGACCTGCACTGAGATCAACCCTATCAGCCTTTGCTGAGAGTGGAGAGGATGGGCTAGAGACTGGAGCCACTCCCTAATGCAGTGGCAGCCAAATGCAGCAGCCAAAAGTGGCAGCATTGCTTGGGAAAGGAGCCTGAAGACCAGAAATGACCACAGAGAGGGCTTTTTATTTCTTTTTCTTTCTGTTTTTGTTTATGTTGTCATACTTGCTTTTTTTTTGTTATTTTTTTACAGTGTTTTAGATTTTCTCTTTGAGTAGATTTTCTCTTTGGTATCTTTGAAGGTGAGTACATCAACAGGGGTTTTTTGTTTGTTTGTTTGTATGATTGCTTGTATGTCTTTGTTTCCTCATTAATTGGTGGACCTGTCTGTTTTTCCTCTTCTTCTTCTCTCACTTCACTTTCCTCTAATTTCTTTCCCTCCTTTTTACATTTTTTTCTGTTTCTCATCTCATTTTGCTTTCATTGGCCAAACATACATTCCCCTCTGCATGGACTGACTGTAAGGCCATGGGAAGTGGGTTTCAGGAGGTCCACACAACTCTCAGTGGATGTTGGGATCTGCAGATAGCTTCTGAAGACAGCTTCCCCCTTAATCAAATCTCAAACCTGCAAAAAAACACAGTCCCCCAAACTTAGTCCAGTTTCAAAATTGAACAACCAGAGGCTCTATGTAAGGAAGAATAGGGGATTGAGCAAACAGAAGTAAAAGTTATCCCCCCATCACTGAACAGAATTAAAGAAGGAGAAAAAGGGGTAAGAAAACCTTCACAAATGAAAAAGAACCAATAGAAGAATACAGGTCTTATATGGACCCCTGGGAAGACAGCAACTGAGAATACAGACTTCAGAACTCAAATAATGAAGAGCCCCCAGTACAAATGGCCTCAAAACACAAACCTAGATATCAGGATATTAATAGAGAGAATAAATAGAAATGAGGAGAGACAAAAGGAAAGAATGAAGGAATTGATAACTGAGATGATGACAATAAAGAATGCAGTGAACAAAATAAATAACAAACTCATAAGCATGGAAAGCAGAGTTAACCAAGCAGAAGAAAGAATCCCGGAGATTGAAGAACAAAATATGCAACTAACCAAAACTGTTAAAAAAAATATAGAAAAGAAGTTTAAAAAGACAGAGCAAAGCCTCCAGGAGACAAGCAATTATATTAAGAGGCCAAACCTAAGATTAACTGGAATCCCTGAGTCAGCTAGAGAGAGATACCACCTTGGAACAAACATCGCATGAAATTATCTAATAAAATTTCCCTCATCTCAGCAGAGACATGACCATTCAAACACAAGAGATTCAGAGAACCCCTGCAAGACATCAAATGAGAACACACACTCCTAGATACATAGTAATTGGCATACACAAAGTAGGTAAAAAAAAATCCTAAAGTTAGCAAGAGAGAAAGATCAGACTACCTACCAGGGAAAACCAATTAGAATAGAAGCAGATGTGTCTATAGAAAAACTACAGGCTAGAAGAGACTGGAGTCCAATTTTCAAAGTTCTCAAAGATAAACAATTTCAACCAAGAGTTACCTACCCAGCTAAGTTTAATCAGTGATGGAAAATTAAAATCCTTCCCAGATATTCAATCCCTAAGAGTTTACTCCACCTCCAGACCAACTTTACAAGAAACACTTAAGAAAGTATTAAACAAAGAAGAAAGAAAGAAAAAGAATAACCATGATCTTCCCACAAATGCAGGAAAAGTATTGAAAACTTTCATAAATCAACTCAACAATCAAAAGAAAGCCAACAACAGATAAACAAAAAACAACAAACTCTATAAGAACTTCATGACAGGGATAAACTCTCACATTTCAATAATTACCCTGAATGTGAATGAGCTGGATGCACCATTGAAAAGAAAAGGAGGACTTCTGGCAAGATGCCGGTGGGGCAGCATGGTCTGTGCGACCTTCTGTGAAAGAGAACACTCATAAAGACCCTAGCTCGCTCCCAAGGGCTGCAGCTCCCATCTTCCGCAGTCTGCTTTTCACAGAGAGCTCAGCCACAGCTGCCACCACCATTGCTACTCAGATATTACGGCGGTCTGGGCTGCTCCTGCAGTCGCGGATGCCTCTGCTGCAGTCATTGCCAGCCCATGCCTAAGGCAACCCACAACTTCAGACCGTGAAGCCCCCACAAGCAGGATCTTCTGAGATCGGTGCTGTCTGGCTGCTGATGCCACTGCCACTGCCACGCCACGACCCTTCCCTGAGGCAGGCCTGTGGAGCTTCCCCCATGTACCGGGAAGTTGCCACCACTGATCACAGATCCATAACCAGCTCACTCCCCTCTGGACTGCAGCAGTGAGTTAGCACTACCTGCTGGGGATCCAAGGTAACAACATCAAAACGGGAATGACAGAGGCTCTTCCCTCTTGATAAAGAGAAAAAACCAGATCTCAGTAACAGATTGGGCAATGGGCTCATATTTGAACTGTTCTTCACAGCAGGCCAGGGGCAACTGACCCTAACTGTGAACAATTCTACCAGCCTGCAAAGACAGCTATAAATCAGAGCTGAAAGGTCATTGGACTTAAAGGAAAAGTCTCAGAGTGTGTTTGGTTGGTTCTGTTAGTCTACTGACATTAATCTATCCCTTTTCCCTTTTTTTCGTTCTTTTTTTGTTTTGCTTTTTCCTTTTTTCTTATTTCTCTGTAAACCCCATTTTGTATAGAGGAATAGCACTCCAATAAGGAGGTTGGTCAGCATGTATGTTAGCCTCATTGTATGTTTTAGGTTTTATATGGTTATTGGTTAGTTTTGAGTTGTGGTTATTGTTTCCCTTTATATTTGTTTCAGTCTTTATGTCTGTTTTCACTTACCAGTTGTTACACTCATCTGTTTTCCCTCTCACTTCTCTCTCTCTCCACGCCACTCCTTCTCCCACTGTCTGCTCCATTCTCTTCCCTCTGTTAACCTCATTTGGCTTTCAGGGAGTAAAGCTACAACCCCACTGCATGTACAGACTCCAAGGCAGTGGGAAGTGGATTTCAGACTATCCATACACCTGTTAGCAGATACTGGAATCTGCAGAGATATTTTGAATCACAGTTCCCCCTTAATTAAATCCCAAAACTACAAAAAGGACTGCCCTCAGCATACAGTCCAACTCCAGAACTGAACAAAGCAAGAGGAAATACATTAGGAAGAATAGGAGATTGAACAAACAGAAGTAAAAGCAACAACCCCACCCCTGAATAACAGAATTAAAGAAGAAGGGGAAGTAGAGGGAAGGGAAAAGTAGGGAGGAAAAATCTACACAAATGAAGAAAAACCAAAACAAGAATATAGGGCTCACACAGACCCCTGGGAAGTCAGACACTGAGAAAACAGACTTCGAAACACAAACAATGAAGAGGCCTCAGAATGACTGGTCAACAAGCAACAAATCCAGACATCAAGACATTAATAGAGAGAATAAAAAAAATTGAGGAGAGACAAGAAGAAAATAGGAAGGAGCTGATGGCAGAAATAACAGCAGTAAAGAATACTGTGATGGAAATAAATAACAAACTAATAAGCATGGAAAGCAGAATTAGTCAAGCAGAAGAAAGAATCTCAGAACGTGAAGACCAAAATACAGAACTAACAGAAACTGTCAAAAACATAGAAAAGAAACTTAAAAAGACAGAACAAAACCTTCAGGAGATGCATGATTACTTCAAGAGACCCAATCTAAGAGTAATTTACATTCCTGAGGCAGAGAGAGAGAGTCAGAGGTCACACTGGAACAAACATTTTATGAAATCATTCAAGAAAACATCTCTCATCTCATCAGTGATGCAAAAATTCAAGCACAAGAGATTCAGAGAACCCCTACATGACAACAAATGAGAAGACCAGCTCCCAGACACATAATAATTCACCTAAACAAAGTAGCTATAAAAGAAAAAAATCCTTAAGGCAGCAAGAGAAAAAGACCAGACTACCTATTAGGGAAGACCAATTAGAATAACAACAGATTAATCTACAGAAACCCTTCAGGCTGGGGGAGCTTGGAGCCCTATTTTCAAAGTTCTAAAAGATAAACAATTTCAACCAAGAATAACATACCCAGCCAAGCTAAACTTCATTAGTGAGGGAGAATTGAAATCTTTCCAAGATATCTAATTCCTAAGAACCTATGCTGCCACCAGACCACCTGTACAAGAAACACTTAAGAAAGTATTGAACAGAGAAAAAACGGAAAAAAGAACAACAACGTTCTTCACAAGAGTACAGGCAAAAGATTAAAGATACACATGAACCAACTCCAAAACCAAAAGAAAGACAACAAACAAACAGGAACAACAACTCTGTCAGAACCGTATGAAAAGGATAAACTCTTCCATTTCAATAATTAGCCTAAATGTGAATGGACTAAATGCACCACTGAAAAGACATAGAATGGCAAAATGGATAAAATATCACCAGGCAACAATCTATTGTCTTCAAGTGACTCACCTCACTAGAAAGGACACTCACAGACTCAAAGTAAGAGGATGGGAAACAAACTTTCAGGCAAAGAGAACACAAAATAAAGGAGGAGTCACGATCTTAATTTCAGACAAAATACCCTTCAAGTTATTAAAAATTAAAAGAGATACAGAAGGCCAAAGCATAATTATAAAAGGTTCAATCCATCAACAAGAAATATCCATCTTAAACATATATGCACCCAACATAGGAGTGCCAACTTTCATAAAGCAGCTTCTATGTAAACTCAAAAAATATATCAACTCTAACACCATCATAGCTGGGGACTTCAATATCCCACTCACAACCCTAGACAGATCATCAGGACAAAAAATCCACAACGAGACCTGGAATCTCAATGTGATTCTTGACCAAATGGACTTAATTGATACCTACAGAACACTCCATCCAATGACCACAGAACATACATTCTACTCATCACTGCATGGAACATACTCTAAGATTGACCACATACTTGGCCATAAATCAAGCATAAGCAAATTTAAAAGGGCCGAAATTTTACCATGCACCTTCTCAGGCCACAGTGGAATAAAAAATAAACATTAACACCAACAAGGTCCCCCAAAACCCACAAAGGCATGGACACTAAATAGCATGATGCTAGACAACTCCTGGGTCAACAATGAAATCAAAACAGAGATTAAAAGACACCTGGAAACAAATGAAAATGAAGAGACATCTTACCAAAATCTCAGGGACACCATGAAAGCTGTAGTAGGAGGAGAATTTATATCCCTACAAATGCACATGAAGAAAATGGAAGAATCACAAATTAACAGCCTAATAAGTCACCTAAGGAAGCTGGAAAAACAAGACCACCAAAACCCTAACTTCAACAGATGAATCCAGATCCCCAAAATAAAAGCCCAAATTCAGGACATAGAAAACAAAAAGATAATACAAAAAAATCAATGAAACAAAAAGCTAGTTCTTTGAAAGGATAAACAAGGTCAATGGTCCCCTAGCTAGACTGACCAAGAAAAAGAGAGAAAAAGCCCAAATAAACACAGTCAGAAACACAAAAGATGAAGTCACATCTGACCCTGAAGAAATACAAAAGATCATTAGAGACTACTATGTACACTTGTATGGAAACAAACTTGAAATCCTTAAGGAAATGGAGGACTTTCTGTTATCACACAACCTGCATAGGCTGAAACAAGAAGAAATCAAGACCCTACATAGACCAATAACAATCAAGGAAAGTGACTACATAATAAGAAAACTACCTACAAAAAAAAAAAAAGCCCTGGACCAGATGGCTTTCCAGCAGAATTCTACAAGACATTTAAGGAGGAGCTGATACCAATCCTACTGAAGGTATTCCAGGTGATTGAGAAAGATAGAACTCTTCCCAAATCATTTTAAGAAGCTAACATCACATTCATACCCAAGCCAGGTAAAGACTCAACAAAGAATGAAAACTACAGGCCAATAGGTTTGATGAACATATTTGCTAAAATTCTCAACAAGATCCTAGCAAACTGTATTCACCAACACATCTCAAAAATCATACATCATGACCAAGTAGGCTTCATCCCTGGGATGCAAGGCTGGTTCAACATTCGTAAAACCATAAATGTAATTAAATACATCAACAGAGGTCAAAACAAAAACCACATGATTATATCATTAGATGCAGAAAAAGCTTTTGATAAAATCCTGCACTGCTTCTTGATAAAAACCCTCAAACATCTAGGCATATGTGGAACATACCCTAAAATAGTAAAAGCCATCTATGAGAAACCCACAGACAGCATACTCCTAAACGGACAAAACTTGGAACCATTTCCCCTGAAAACTGGAACAAGACAAGAATGCCCACTCTCACCCCTCCTATTCAATATAGTATTGGAAGTCCTGGTTAGAGCAATCAGAGAAGAGAAGGCAATCAGGGGTATCCAAATTAGGAAAAGAAGAAGTCAAGTTATCTCTCTTTGCAGATGACATGATTGTGTACCTTGAAAACCCTACAGAATCTGTCAAAAAACCTCCTTACACTGATAAAGGGCTTGGCAAATTTCTCAGTACATAAAATAAATGTGCAAAAGACAATCGTGTTTCTTTACACCAATAATAAATAGACAGAGACCCTAATAAAAAGCACAATTCCATTCACAATAGCCACAAAAATAAAATAAAATACCTTGGCATCTTCCTAGCCAGAAACGTGAAAGACCTTTGCAATGACAACTACAAAACACTGCTCAAAGAAATCAAAGATGACACAAACAAGTGGAAAAATATCCCATGCTCATGGATTGCAAGAATCAGCATTGTGAAGATGTCCATCCTATCTAAGGCAATCTGCAGATTTAATGCAATACCCATCAAATTACCAGCAACATTCTTCTCAGACTTAGAAAAAACAATACAGGAATTCATGTGGAATCACAAAGGACCAAGAATAGCTAGAACAATCCTCAGCAAAAAAAAAACAAAGCAGGCAGAATCACATTACCAGACTTCAAACATTACTATAAAGCCACAATAATCAAAACAGCTTGGTATTGGTACAAAAACAGTCATATAGACCAATGGAATAGAATTGAGATTCCAGAAGCTAAACCTCAATTTCTCAACCAACTCATCTTCAACATAGCTTCCACCACCTACCACTTGGGAGAGGAGAACCTATTCAGTAAATGGTGTTGGGAAAACCGGCTGGTCACATGCAAAAGATTCAAGCAAGACCTCTGTCTGTCCTCATTCACAAAAATTAACTCTAAATGGATCAGAGACCTAAATGTAAAACCTCAAACCATAAGAACCTTAGAAAATGAAGGACATACCCTTATGGAAATTGGAACTGGCATCCAGTTCCTGAACAAAACCTGAAACCCAGAGGCCATAAGAGATAAGATAGGCAAGTGGGACCTCATTAAACTGACAAGCTTCTGCAAAGCCAAAGAAACCATCAAGAGAGCAGGGAGACAGCCTACAGACTGGGAAAAAGTATTTGCCAACTCCAGGTCTGACAAAGGCTTAACATCTTGGATCTACAAGGAACTCAAACATGCTGAGAGGAAAAAAACAACCCCATTATAAAGTTGGCAAAAGATATGAACAGACACTTCTCAAAGGAAGACATCCAAGCAACCAATAGACACATGAAGAAATGTTCAACCTCACTAATCCTCAAGGAGATGCAAATCAAAACCACACTGAGATACCACCTAACGCCAGTCAGAATAGCCATTATCAATAACAAAAAATAACAGTTGCTGGAGAGGGTGTGGGGAAAAGGGAACACTCCTACACTGATGGTGGGAGTGCAAACTAGTGCAACCTCTGTGGAAAGCAGTGTTGTGATTCCTAAAAGCTCTAAATATCGACCTCCCATATGACCCCGCGATCCCCCTACTGGGAATATACCCTGAAGAACTCAAATCACTCTATCAAAAAGATACCTTCACACGAGTGTTTATTGCAGCATTGTTCACAATAGCAAGAACCTGGAACCAACCATGCTGTCCATC
>NW_007107539.1:0-707 GCF_000164805.1 Carlito syrichta
AAGACTAATAGAATTAAAAGCACATCTATACTAGACTCAGTTTAGTAATTCATTCCACAAACATTTATTGGTCCCTGTTATGGGCCAGAGTCTTAGGTGCAAAGTCAACTGAAAAATAGTTCCTGCAAAGCAAATGAAAACAAAAAAAGAGGTAGAAATTAAAAAGGCAAAGAAATAAAAACAGGATAAAGCGAGACCAAACACAAGGCAGTAAATTAGTTAATTAGACAAACTTCGGTTGGGTTAAGAGACAAAATCCAATTAAAAGCTGTTTTTCAGGAAGAGTCTTGAAGTAAGTTGACCTAGAAAGGTTAAAATCTGAAAGTGGAAAAATGTGTTAAGCAAAAATGAAGTCAACAGGCCAGAATTCATATCAGACAAAGTAGAAGATGAGGGAAAAACAATGCATTCAATTTTGACAAGAGGAATAGATCATGGTGAAGGTATGACAGTTAAATTCTTGATGTTCCAAATGTGCAGTATTAAGATTTACAAGCAAAAACTTACAGATGCAGAAGAGATGAAAACAGAAGAGTCGAAGAAGACCTTATCACCCTGCCTTCAATTTGGTAGATGAAGTAGACCAGAGTAAAAGACTACAGGGTATTTTAATTATATAAGTAATAGGTTTATGCCAACAGAAATCCATTTTACAGTTTTTTGTCACTACAGAGAACATACTACCTTTCAAAGTATACACAAGCAGG
>NW_007107540.1:0-1057 GCF_000164805.1 Carlito syrichta
CGAGTAAGTATCAATGACTAAACTATGTATATCTTAACATCTATGCTAAGCAAGGCAATCATGTAGGATGAGCAGGTACCGGGTCAGACTTGGCACCCCTTGGCTATCCATAGAAGTGCAACTAAAACATCAGGGAAGACAAGGGAAATGTAGGCTTAGTTCCTTGAACATAAATCAAAGAACACAAACCTTGTCAGCTTGTGTTCTTGGTTTCCTTCACTCAGAATGTTATTTGATTTCAATTATCTTTAAAGTTAACGCAGATGTTGGTCCTCCTATGACATATCCTCATTCATGTTCCTCAGAAACTCTTAATATTTTGCATGTAACACAGTGATACTACCACATTTTCCTCTTCAACTATCCTATACCACATAGAAAAACATTTTGATATTTGCACAATGTATCTTGCATCTATTAGGACTAAAGGAATCTTATATTTTCAAAAATAGCTAAAACTAGACTTTCAGGATCGGCTCGGTGGCTCAGCCTGCAATCCCAGGCTGGGGTGAATGGATTGCCTGAGCCCACGGGTTCAAGATCAGTCCAGACAACTTGGCATGACCTCGTCTCTACAATAAATAAGAAAAAATAGCCGGGCATGGTAGAATGTGCCTGTAGTTCCAGCTACATGGAAGACTGAGGCAGAAGGATCACAAGAGCCCAGAGGTCAATGCTGGAGTGGCCGTGAGTTTGCCACTGCACACGAGTCTGGGCAACACAGCGAGACACCAACTCAAAAAAAAAGCAAAAAACAACAAAAACAAAACTAGACTTTCATACAAATATAAAATGAACACATAAAAGAGATTTTATTTAACTCAGTAGTTAATGAAAAAACAACTAAGAAGCCGGGCTCTGTGGCTCAGCCTGTAATCCCTCGCCTTTGGGAGGGTGAAGTGAGTGGATTGCCTGAGCTCGCGCATTCGAGACCCGCCAGAGCAGGAGAGACCTCATCTCTACAATAAATAAAAAAAATCAGCCGGGCGTGGTAGTGCATGCCTGTAATTCCGGCTACTTGGAAGGTTGAGGCGGAAGGATTGCCGGAACCCAGCAG
>NW_007107540.1:3241-4149 GCF_000164805.1 Carlito syrichta
ACCAAGTCGAAGCCCAAGGCTGACTAGTACGCACACCTGGGTGGGGGGAAGGAGAAGCTTACAGCTTTCAACACAAGAGAGCTTTGTGTGCATCTTGGAGCCCAGAGCACTCTATGGAGGATATTCGCTGCCTTTTTGGCTTTGCATATTCAGATTTGAAAAACAACTTATGATAATTAGTACATTAATTAGAGATGGACATCGACCATATAATGTGACACAAAATGGCAAACAACAAGAGAAGCAGAATGGATATTTATTAAAATTAAAAATAGCCAGTAGCTGGGCTCGGTGGCTCAGCCTGTAATCCCGCGCCTTTGGGAGGGTGAGGTGAGTGGATTGACTGAGCCTGCGGGTTTGAGACCCGCCTGAGCAGCGAGACCTCATCTCTACAATAAATAAAAAAAATCAGCCGGGCATGGTAGCGCATGCCTGTAATTCCAGCTACTTGGAAGTCTGAGGTGGAATGATCGCCGGAGCCCAGCAGGTCGAGGCTGTGGTGGCCGGGAGTGGCCACTGCACTCCAATCTGTGCGACAGAGTGAGATGCCACCTCAAAAGAGAAAAAGCCAGTAATAACATTCAATTATTTAGCAAACAGATAGTAAATGAAAACAGCAATCAGACAGTAAGATAAAGCAATAATTCAACAAACATTCGCACCTGTGAGGCCTTGGGACAGCCAGGCCAGGTAAGAAGTCCATGCAGAGTGTAGGCTTTGTGCTTTAGCAAGCAGCAGACATGGCTGCCTCTTGGGAAGTGCCACACTCAGCCTGCAGAGGGATGGAGAAGTGTCTGAACAATCCCTGGGCTGACAACTTGGAGTAGAGAATCACCCCCCCACCTTGGTTTATACAGCTTTCCTGTTGCATCCAGATTCAGCCCCAAAGGTTGATGTGGAGTGGACTA
>NW_007107541.1:0-766 GCF_000164805.1 Carlito syrichta
CAGGGAGGAAGAGGAGCAGTATGCTCCAGAGTGAAACTCCCTAATCCCAGTCCCGGGTGTCCGAGTCATGGCCCAGGGAGAAGGCAGGCACAGGAGAAAGCCTCTTCCATATATTTGCAAAGAGCCGAGAACATTGTCTCCAAGGAAATACTCTTGAGATTTTTTATGGTTTATTAAAAAGGTGAAAATTATTAAATAGTTTTATCTGAAATCTGAAATACTCCATGAGTGGAATAAACGTTTGTCTTTATTTTTGTGGTGTTGAGAGATATTTTTGATTTCCAGTGCTTGCTAATCTGTTAGTTTTCCTTAGTACAGGTAATTATATTATAAATTAACAAGGGAAAGTAAACCAACAATGGGGTTTTAATTGCATATAATTACTTGATGTCATAAAGTATTTTACAATTGAGAAAATTTGTCTGAAAGTTTTAATATTTATTGAATAGAATTTAGGGTAATTTTTTTATTTCCCCCAACTGCCTAATAGTCTTTATAACAAGGAAATGGAAGCACAGTGAGAATCCTGAACTGAAACAAAGTTACACATGAGAGTGATTAAAATGAATCTGTTTGTCTTTGATTCAATAGGAATCCAAAACAAATTTGATCTTATCAACAAGGATCGGTAGAAAAGTTAGTGAAGATTCACTTTCTTTGAAACTGGTAAAGGCAAGGAAATAACACTTGCAAACAATGGAGGCTCCAACACTGAAGTCATTGTGAAGTGGAATTTTGGGGTTTCAGGTTTTAATTTGAGCTGTAC
>NW_007107542.1:0-810 GCF_000164805.1 Carlito syrichta
CAACAAATTGACAACCTGACCTCCAGCCCACAAGTAGCTTGACCTCTTCATTTCATTCTGCCCATTGCTCTTTTCTAATGTTATATTTGTGTGTGATCTACAAATTCCAATTCTGTAACACATTGGAGTTTGTTTTCAGAAGTTGCATCCTTCAGTAACTGTCTCCTGCTTATCTTTCTGGCCATGGCCCTTCCTCGGAACTTGCTCCATGACACCTTGGTGACTGACTGTCAATCTGGTATGGCTCCAGGTTCCTCCTTTCCTGGGCACTGCTCTCAAGAGCAGACTTCACTGGATCAGGCTTATTGCCTAGATCTTACACCCTCTTCTGTGTACTGGTATCAAAGGGCTCAATGGAGCTCATGCTGGCACAAGAACAAAGGATACAACATATTCAAGTCCAAGTGTCTTCATTATTATCTTACAGTATTCTGCAATAGAACTTCAGTTGGCATTTGAACTCCTGTGTAGGTTAATAAAACAGTACTGAGTCTCGAATCACTTGACAATGGGGACATCGACCCACTGTGGTTTGAAGAAATTGGGAGGAACAGCAAGAAAGCAAAATGGAAAAGCTTGTCATGATTGGCCTTATTTTTAATTATGGGAAATAATGAGGAGGATGTATTTGAAAGTATTAGAACACTTCACTGAGATAAAAAGACTTCTTTACTTATTTTCACTGTACCAATTTTGGATTTTCCCACTGATTTCCAACTAGTGGTGTCATTAGTCTTTACTTCGCTCTGTGTCTTGCGGTCATAAGATGACCTTGTGTCATTGTTCCCTGTGTCATCATGCACAACATTT
>NW_007107543.1:0-1138 GCF_000164805.1 Carlito syrichta
TTATAAATGAATGATTATATTGTTACACATATGAACTGATGGTTTCATTATGAGTCTTTCAGAATAACTTCTTAAAATGTTCCACCACAGCAGTCTTATAAATTCTGTTTAATTACATCTGTAAATATCATGTGCAGTATAGCATCCAATAAAGAAAAATCAAATTGTCTTCAGGTTGTATGTGTCCTTTTTTCCATGAGTCAAAAGGATGTTTATTCCACAGCAATAAATTGTCACTTGTTAATAAAGTCTGAATTAAAGTGACTTATCTACTACAGAAACAGTGACTTTTCAACTTTCGTGGGTCTGGTTTAGTTTTCTGTGGCCAAGATGGTGGCCTGCTGACAGAGCTTCTGGAATGTTTTTCCTCGTTCTTCCCCCTGGCTGCAGCGGGGTGAACTCTCTTATCAAAATCACTTCCCCAGAGCACTTCAGGGCCGAATCCTTCCTGCTTCCTCTTTTTCTAGATGGACTGCATGAGTCTGTCTGCTATAAACTGGCCACGTTCTAGCTGCCATGGTAGGTTTTTTTGCTGTGACATTGCAAAGCAAATATTTTTTTCCTTTACTGTGTAGATAAGAAGAAAAACAACAATAGCAACAACAAGGGGCAGTGACAGGAGGAAACATCCCTGTGGGGACATTGCCAGTTCCTCTTGTGTCTTATTCAGATACATCTGGCCTTCACTATCATGCAGACAGCCCAGAAAGCCCAAAGAATACCCCCCAGGGCCCTTTCACCAGCCCACCTCCCCTCCCACAGTGCCAGAGAAGCTTCCTCTTGTAGGTTCCAGAGAGCGTCTCCACTCTGCAAAAGCAGAGAAACAGGCTGGGCATGTTTTTCTTTCTCTGAAAACAATAAAATAAAGAGGATGTTTTCCTATGATCACGAATGTATGTGTTCCTTTACAACTGTAATTTTGAAAGTTGTGTCCTGTTTATTTTTGCCAGGAATCTGGAGGAGGATACAGAAGGTGGCATCTGTAAATTGCCAGAAATGTGGAGGCAAAGGAAGAGCACTTTATCATAGGTTCTGGATATCCTTGGGCTGAAATAATGAACCAAATCATTTGTTAAGGATAAAAATACAGTCTGCCCTTGGATTAAAAATAGAAAAACCTTGTTGGTATAGGAAGGGA
>NW_007107544.1:0-813 GCF_000164805.1 Carlito syrichta
AGAGGATAGAATTCCATGTTATGTGCACATGAATGCTTCTCTTGAGTTGGGGGAGGACAGGTGGGCTCATCAGGTAACTACTAGTTTGTTGACAGTCTTTGGATTTACAACTATGAAACTAGTAGTGTAGCATTTTTCAATTGTTAAGTATTTCATTGATAAAATCGAAGGTCTTTTATTATTAGTTTTGGTGACAATAAACTTTTATGCAATCACCAAGAATGTTTACCTTTTCATGGTATATGCCAGTCAAGCATTTTAAGTGATTTTATTATATTTGCTTTGGTTTTCATGAGGCTTTGGGTATCTCAATGTCAAATAGACCTGAGATTTGCATTTGTGTACTTTTATCTGTAGAAGAAATGTTCAAAAATATACAGTAAGCAACCATAACTTTTCAGCTTCCATGTCAGGCTAAAGAGATGTGAACTGGTAAAGAGTAGGAAAAATTGACCCATTTCTGCTGTCCAATTATTAAAAACTTTGTTCCCATTTCCACCAAGCTCCTAAATTCTTATTTATTTGCCTAAGTAGGAAGTTTGTCACAGAATCAGAGAGTCTGAGCTCATAGTAGAAAAAGAGCGACCAACTATTTTATCTTCCAAATTGGGAAAGCAGTCATATACTGAGGTTGTTCCATATAAACCAGAATGTAAACTGACTGCTTATACTACTTTATGGGAATATCTCAACCACTATCTTGTACAATTACATTTTAAGTAAAGGACTAGTGACAATGAAGTTAGGACTGTGTAGCAGTTTCTGGAAATCAAATTTAGATGTCTTCATGTCCAAGAATTTTAAAAAGTCAAG
>NW_007107545.1:0-1039 GCF_000164805.1 Carlito syrichta
CCTCACTTTACACATTTCATTTCCAGATAAGGTGATGTTTGAACAAAGGATTTTTTGACTACATACACATTTGAAAAATCACTGAGATACGTGATTGTCAGAGTTCTGACACTAGTATCCTCAGCTGGTTTCATGACACGCAAACTTCCAGTCTGAAGCACAGCAAATTAACACATATCCTTTCCAGGACCAGACAGTGGATCTTCTGGTCAGATACAGTGGGATATGTAATCATGTTCCTCAGTGTGGAACTGTTAAGTATTTGGTTGAATTTTATGATGAATATAATGTTAAATGGAAAGCTGGGATGACCAACCTGAACAAGGAGAATAATACATTCAAGTAAAAGTAATTCGCCTTTATTCTATTAATACCAATGAAGATAATTCATTTGAAAGTCTTCTTTGCATCAAAGCATTTAGGTTACAACACAAAGACTGAGCCTACAGTTTTGTAATGAAGGAGGACAAATACAGTGGTTGCAATAAGGTAGAATAATAATCTTTCCATATTATGTCACAAAAACTCCCAATAGATGTGTGCAGGAGCACTAATTCAACATCACAAGAACAAACATTGCCACTATTTCTATAGTTTTTTGCTACCTTCACAAATGCATAATATATGCAAAACATACTATTGAGTTTCAGTTTCCATCCATCAAACTCAGTGTCAATTATGTCTGGTGTGGCATTATATCTAGTGTGGCACCGTGACTCATGCCTGTCATCCCAAAGCTTTAGAAGGCTGAGGTGTGAAGATTGCCTGAGGTTGGGAGATGAAGACCAGCCTAGGCGGCATAGAAGGACTCTGTCCCTACACAATTAAAAAAAATAGTGGATGAGATGGCATAATCCTTAGCCCAGCTACTGGAGAGGCTAAGGCAGGAAGATGGCTGGAGCCAAGGAGTTTGAGCCTGCAGGGAGTGTGATCACACCACTGCACCTCAATTTGAGTGACAGAGCAAGACTCCATTTTTAATGAACAATTAATAACAAAAGTAACAAAAAAATGTTATCACTGCTTCTTGGTATTTTTA
>NW_007107546.1:0-690 GCF_000164805.1 Carlito syrichta
ACCAGCAACATTTTTTCTCAGACCTAGAAAAAACAACACAGGAATTCATATAGAAACACAAGCGACCAAGAATAGCCAGAACAATCCTCAGCAAAATAAAAACAAAGCAGGTGGTATCACATTACCAGACTTCAAACTTTACTATAAAGCTACAATAATCAAAACAACTTGGTATTGGTACAGGAACAGGCATATAGACCAATGGAATAGAATTGAGTTTCCAGAAGCAAAACCTCAATTTCTCAACCAACCCATCTTCGACAAAGCCTTCACCACATACCACTGGGGAGAGGAGAACCTATTCAGTAAATGGTGCTGGAAAAACTGGCTGACCACATACAGAAGATTGAAACAGGATCCCTATCTATCCCCATACACAAAAATTAACTCTAAATGAATCAGGGACATAAATGTAAAACCTCAAACCATAAGAACCTTAGAAAATGAAGGACATATCCTCATGGAAATTGGAACTGGCATCCAATTCCTGAACAAAACCTGAAACCCACAGGCCATAAGAGAAAAGATAGACAAGTGGGACCTCATTAAACTGACAACCTTCTGCAAAGTCAAAGAAACTATCAAGAGAGTAGGGAGACAGCCTACAGACTGAGAAAACAGTATTTACCAAATCCAGGTCTGACAAAGGCTTAACATCTTGGATCTACAAGTAACTCAAATGTGCTGAAA
>NW_007107547.1:0-672 GCF_000164805.1 Carlito syrichta
TTCCTTTGCAGGGGATGCACTAAATCACTCCTATCCTGGCCATGGAGAGGCTCCCAGGTTTTACCTTTAGAAGGATTCTGACATTTCCAAACGGCCCCACTGGCCAGGACTATAGATGGCAACATCTCAGCAAACAGTTGTGCATAGTGCCCCATTGTCGGTGACCAGCACTGACCAAGGGTGGGTTAGGACCCGCACCAGAGAATCTGGACAGCGAGAAGACCACTCGGAGGCAGTTCTTCTGGGAACAGTCTGATCAGGACTGGAGCCGATTTTATTCAAACATTTTCCAACTTATATACCATTTTCTATACCCTCCAGCAATGTGATAATCACTCACCAGGGGCGTACAAGTTTCGTGCTTTACAAACTGCATCACAAGACCACCACGAGATCTGCAATTTCCAAGCAAACAATTCAAATTCCGTGATGCCTGCACAAGTGTCACAGGTGCACAATTTCAATACAAATCGTTCAAAGTGTTTTCTTTTTTTTTTTTTTTTTTTTTTTTTTTTGAGTTGGAGTCTCACGCTGTCGCCCAGACTGGAGTGCAGTGGCCGCTCCCGGCCACCGCAGCCTCGGCCTGCTGGGCTCCGGCGATCCTTCCGCCTCAGCCTTCCGAGTAGCCGGAATTACAGGCATGTGCCACCATGCCCGGCTGATTTTTTGATT
>NW_007107548.1:0-591 GCF_000164805.1 Carlito syrichta
GGTATCTTTTGATCCCTGTTTGATTTTCGTCGTTGACCAGGAGTGTTTAGCATCATGCTGTTAGTGTCCATGTCTTTGTGGATTTTGGGGGGACTTTTTTGGTGTCAATGTTATTTTTATTCCACTGTGGTCCGAGAAGGTGTTTGGTAGAATTTCAGTCCTTTTAAATTTGCTTATGCTTGATTTATGGCCGAGAATGTGGTCGATCTTAGAATATGTTCCATATGGTGATGAGCAGAATGTGTATTCTGTGGTCTTTGGATGGAGTGTTCTGTAGGTATCAATTAAGTTCATTTGGTCCAAAGTCACATTGAGGTTCTGGATCTCCTTGCTGATTTTTTGTCCTGATGATCTGTCTAGGGTTGTGAGTGGGGTATTAAAGTCCCCAGTTATGATAGTGTTAGAGTCAATATCTTTCTTTAGTTTTCCAAGAAGTTGCTTTATGAAAGTTGGTGCACCTATGTTGAGTGCAAATATTTTTAGGATAGATATTTCTTGTTGATGGATTGAGCCTTTTATCATTATGTAGTGGCCTTATGTATCTTTTTTGATTTTTAATAGTTTGAAGGGTATTTTGTCTGCAATTAAAAT
>NW_007107549.1:0-934 GCF_000164805.1 Carlito syrichta
CCTGGAAAGCCATCTGGACCAGGGCTTTTTTTTGTAGGAAGTTTTCTTATTACGTGGTCGATTTCCTTGATTGTTATTGGTTTATTTAGGGTCTCAATTTCTTCTTGTTCCAACCTAGGTAGGTTGTGTGATGTCAGAAAGTCTTCCATTTCCTTCTGGTTTTCAAGTTTGTTTCCATACAAGTGTACGTAGTAGTCTCTAATAATCTTTTGTATTTCTTCAGGGTCAGATGTGACTTCATCTTTTGTGTTTCTGATTATGCTTATTTGGTTTTTTTCTCGTTTTTTTCTTGGTCAATCTAGCTAGGGGACCATCAATCTTGTTTACCCTTTCGAAGAACCAGCTTTTTGTTTCATTGATTTTTTGTATTATCTTTTTGTCTTCTATGTCCTGGATTTGGGCTTTTATTTTGGTGATCTGGATTCTTCTGCTGAAATTAGGGTTTTTGTGGTCTTGCTTTTCCAGCTTCTTTAGGTGGCTTGTTAGGTTGTCAATTTCTGTTCCTTCCATTTTCCTCATGTGTGTTTGTAGGGATATAAATTCCCCTCTTATTACAGCTTTTAAGGCATCCCAGAGATGTTGGTAAGATGTTTCTTTATTTTCATTTGTTTCCAGGTATCTTTTGATCTCTATTTTGATGTCATCATTGACCCAGGAGTTATTTAGCATCATGCTGTTTAGTGTCCATGTCTTTGTGCGTTTTGGGGGGACTTTGTTGGTGTCAATGTTTATTTTTATTCCACTTTGGTCCAAGAAGGTGCATGGTAGAATTTCAGTCCTTTTAAATTTGCTTATACTTGATTTGTGTCCAATTATGTGGTCGATCTTAGAATATGTTCCATGTGGTGATGACTAGAATGTATATTCTGTGGTCTTTGGATGGAGTGTTCTATAGGTATCAATTGAGTCCATTTGGTCCAGAGTCTCATGAGGT
>NW_007107550.1:0-928 GCF_000164805.1 Carlito syrichta
CCTGTTCATCCCTCACCCTTAAATTGTTGAGATGTCACAACACAAGGAGCAGCTGAAACTCACTGCTATGTATGCTAACACAGATGCTAGAATATTCTTTCTGATGTGAGCATACTAGAGTTCCTGGAGTTCCCATCAAGGAACTCTCTTCCACCTTTAGCATCCAGAACTTATCTCAATGACCGTCAGCATTCCCCATCTTGGTTTCCTCCCCTGCCCCTCCTTCCTGCTACAATGCCTACCCGACGGGGCCCCACCACCCTCTACTAGAGCAAGTCTGCACCTGGGCTGCACATTAAAGTCACAAAAAGAGGTTTCACAACAGATGCCTGGTTCCCATTCCCGGAAGCTGATTTAGTTATCCTAGGACATGGTCAGGCACCCAGATTTTTTAAAGCACTGGGAGACTGTAACAGACAACCTGGACTGAGAGCCATCACACGACTGAAAAGTATTTACAGGTGATTTCGGCCTCATCCAAGTCAGTGAATGTTTCTCATCTGTCTCTACTTTCAGCTGCAGTGGTGGGTAGAAGTCACCATACAGGAGCAGTAATTTTTCTTTTCTCACAAATAATTCCATAATCTTGGCAAAAGGGAAAAGGAGCAGAAAAATCTGTGTGCAGGTAAGAGCTCTTAGAATACAAAAGTGAGTTACGATAACTAAGATGTGAAAATTTTACAGGAAAAGAAATACTGGAGGAGAAAGTATGTGTTAGGGAAATACTGATAGGAATACAATTAAGAGAAATCACGGTATGCGAAATTGGCTGCCATACAAATACCTTTCCACTGTGGACCAGTTTGAATTGGGTCTATGCATTAGAATGTATACCCACTTATTAGACAAATTACGAAAATATCTCTAAACAGTATTAGTCTTAAAATTACATATGTTGGGAGGTGTATGTATTTACAGAAAATCTGGG
>NW_007107551.1:0-780 GCF_000164805.1 Carlito syrichta
ACTGGAGTGCAGTGGCCAGTCCCAGCCACCGCAGCCTTGACCTGCTGTATTCTGGTGATCTTTCTGCCTCAGCCTTCCAGAATTACAGGCATGCACTTCCACACCCAGCTGATTTTTTTGATTTATTGTAGAGAAGAGGTCTCATCAAGTTGCCCAGTAGAGTCTCAAACCCGCAGGCTCAAGCAATTCACTCACCTTGGCCTCCCAAAGCATGGGATTATAGGCTGAGCCACCGAGCCCGGCCAAATTACTAGATTTTTTGAATTAGCATGAGGGTGTCAGTCCCAGTCTAAAGACCAGCTGTGGCTAAACAAAATATCTCAAGATTGATTTGGATTGAAAGTACAGGAAAGGTGACTTTACCTAGGCCAGATTTTACCTAAAAGACATTAGTAGCAATCAAATCAAAGAAGTCAATGTGAATGATATATTGCAATGTAAGCTCCGCTAGCATGTAAGCTCTCTGCTGGCATGAGTGTTGTTAATTTTGCGAGTTTTTGTGTCCCCCTCCCCTCAAAGTGTGCCAGTTCTGTAGTAGTCACTAACACACCCTAGTTAAACCCTAGTTAAATGAATGACTAAGAAGGTCAACAGTTTTAAGCTTTGAGGAAAAAAATACCTAAACAGAACAAGTGACACAGTTTAGTGGCTGAGAGGACCAGACACCAATGGGATACCAATGGGATAAAACCATAAATTCAGTCAAATTTTCAAGAAAGAGGTCATAAAAAATTAGTTGTAAATGTCCAATCCTATTGGATAATTGTCAAGTGTCACGCA
>NW_007107552.1:0-1181 GCF_000164805.1 Carlito syrichta
GGGAGGCTGAGGTGAGTGGATTGCCTGAGCCCACGGGTTCAAGCTTCGCCTTGGCAACTTGGCAAGACCTCATCTCTACAATAAATCAAAAATTAGCCGGGTGTGGTAGTGAGTGCCTGCAGTTCCAACTACTTGGAAGACTGAGGTGGAAGGATTGGTGGAGCCCAGCAGGTCAAGGCTGCAGTAACCAGGAGCAGCCACTGCACTCCAGTCCTCCAGTTTGGGCTACAGCGTGAGACTCCAACTCAAAAAAAAAAAAAAAAAGAACATGATTTTGATGAGCTTCAAATGTCAACACAAATGAATCAGATACATTTTTTGAAGTATTTTTCTTGTTTAGTAGCAAACGCATTTGATAAGTGAGTCAGAAAAATTTCACAATAAATCAAAGGGCTAACAAATAAGTTAGCATACATCTAGTGACTATTATTAATCAGCATGACCTCCACACCACAACGGCTAAACCACTGGCTGATACACCACTGGAGAAATACCAATGCTAAGAAAGAAAGAACAGTCTTGAGCTTCAGAGACAGTTCTGAAGAGTTTGTCTTGGCAAGGATGTCAGCGATGGGGTTACAAAATTTTAGTATTATAAAAAATGTGATGTCAACTGAGAAGAGCTAAATCCTTAGGGCTTTATCACCCCTGTGAAAAAAGTTGGTGAAGAACAGACAGAGCACAAAGAGAAATGAATAAAGTCAAGAAGTAGAGCAAACAATACTGACAACGAAATGAAATATTTGGAAAACTCCAGATATGCTCACTAGTTTACTCTCTCCTCGATTTTGTGCATAATCAGAGTTCAAATACCAAAGAAGCTGAGAGAAACTGCTTCTTCAAAATCAAAAGTGATGCCTTTCTCAAAGTTACTCCAAAATACGCTGCATACACACACCCTTGTCAGATAACCTTACCTTTCCAGCTTGTTTTCCACTGATTCCTCTGAACACTGGGCCCGCCAGGCCACTCGCTATGCTGTGAATGTGATCCATGCTTTTCCACCTCTGACTTCCTTCCCCACCTGGCAGTCATTTTATCCCTTCCTCAAGATACATCTCGTACAACCCCTCCAGCCTGGTCCTCCTACCTAGCTGAGTTTCCTTTTTTTCAAATAGAAAATATAGTTTATTTAAAAGTAAATTAGAGAGAGACGATTCACCTCCCCAAGGTGGGGGAAG
>NW_007107553.1:0-672 GCF_000164805.1 Carlito syrichta
GTAGTAGATAAAAGGAACTATGAGTATGCATGATTACTCCTTGTTTTCAGGCACTTTCAAAGTCACCGGTTGAAGATAGGAAACCAAGAGTTACAGACAAGACATAGAGCAATGCTCTTCATTTCCAGGTAGACAGAGAGACTGTCAAAACAGATCCAGCATGGCAAAGTTCCCCCAGGCCTGGACTGCTGGTATCCTACATGTGATTTCATCAGATGAGCATGATTTCATGGGTTTGAGCTCTGACAGCTGGGATATGGCAGTACTGTGGCAGAGTAAAATTCCTCTTAAAAGCAGATCATACTTCCTTATTTAAATCATCTTGAGAAAAGACTGCTCCTCAGAAAGGAGAGTAGAGTAGGAGAGGAAGGATTTGGACTAGCAGAAAAACAGGTGTTCAGCCTCTGTTTGGCTCAAATGCTCCAAGCATTTCAAGCCTGCTGTTGGGGGGAATCAGTCTGGACCCTGCCAGATGGAGCAGTATTTTAAGTCAGTACAGTAGTTCTTCATAAATATCAACTCACCTCTCTTAATGAGTAAAATGTTTTTAATCAACACTCTCGCAACAGTGTGTACTTTGCTTCTAAGCTTTCTTGACAACTTAATTTTTTTGTTGTGTTTTGTTTTTTTTGAGTTGGAGTCTCACTCTGACCCCCAGACTGGAGTGCAGTA
>NW_007107554.1:0-916 GCF_000164805.1 Carlito syrichta
TCGGTGCGCTAGCCACATTCATTTTATTACCTTGCTTAAGTATCTTTGGTGTCTTCACTGTAGAGAGAAGAGCTCTATCTTCTTACACATCACATGTCAACATTTATGACTGAAATGCATCAACTGTGGCTTGAAGGACTTGAGCAACTGTGGATTGTTCTCTTCATCTCACAGAAAGTCTCTTTGAATGCGCTCTAGTATTTTCTTCAGAAGAGAAGCATGTTCCCAGTGAAATGTGGGTCCTGGCATCCACCTGACTCTGTCATGTATTACTATTGACTGCTTCTACTTTCCAACCCACAGTTCTCAGGCCAGAATTTTTTTCTCTTTCTAAGCCCACCTTTTATTTCTTGATCTTCAAAATTCAGGCAGAAAGCTCGTATACTATCCTAGCATCCTAAAACTTCAGAATCTCTTGAAAAACATGTCAAAATTCCTGAAACTTGTCCAGAAATATTCTGATTCACGAGGCATGGGAATAAGTCCAACATTTGAATTTTAAATAAGCACGTGAGGTGATTGGAATTTAGGGAACTGAAAGAATTAATTTCATAAACTAGAGCCCCAGAAACACAGTTTGGTCCTTTGGCTCCAGGGGACCTTACTATCTTCTACTACAGGTGCCTACATCTGGCCTTTGTGCCTGACCCTGACACCTGCTGTCACTGATGCAACCCCTTCTGAAGGTTTCTTTTGTGTCTCCTGTCACTCCTTCTTCACCTATCTTTCTCTTAATTTCTTCTTTTGCCCCCCTGCTAACCTCCATACTTTTATGAGTTATTTTCTGCCCCTCACCTCAACACATACACCCTCCTCAGAGAACCTTACTTAACCCCTGGGCCTTAACCAGGAGGCTCCCAAATCCATATCTATGATCCAGATCTCAGCCATGAGTTGCAGACCCACATATTCAATC
>NW_007107555.1:0-1277 GCF_000164805.1 Carlito syrichta
GAGTGTGAAGCATTTGATCTTTAATTTGTTGTTGACTTATAATTTATTTCCCAGCTTTAAGATGACAGACCGTTGGCTAAAGAAACCAGAGACATAACTCAAGGAATTTTTGAAATATTTTACTCTCCTTTAAAACTTTTATTTTATTATCTTTTGTAAGGATGAAAAAGTAATAATTGAAAAATTTACATTAAATACAAAAAGTGGGATATATGTGACAAGTTTATTCTTTTTGATTTTCCATTATCAATAAACATCAACTAACGTTTACTCGACCTATAACATTCATTTTCCTGATATACTTTGTAAAATATGATGTATCTTTTACTTTATTACTCAGTTGAGTTAAAAGTACTTATGTAAAAATAATAGTGTCAAGAAAGCCCTACAGTGAGCCCTTGTATCTGGGAGCTCCACATCTATGGAATTGATAAAATGCAGATCAAAAATATTTGAAAAAAAATAACCCAAATAAAAATACAATATAGCAACTATGTACATAGCGTTTGCATTATATTAGGTATTATACGTAATCTAGACAGGATGTACAGCACAGAGGAGGATGCGTGTAGGTTATCTGAAAATACTACTGAATTTTATATGAGGGACTTGAGCATCTCTGCAGATTTGGGTATCCAAGGGCGCCCTGGAACCGAGGGAGGCTACTGTGCCGAGTAGCTATTGGTCTCTAATTTATTGCTCAGACGATCATGTGTCTGATTTTCAGCTGCTGAGTTAATCATGAACAGAACTAAAATACTTATAAAATCCTTAGAGAGATTGTGTTTCACTTTATTAGGATACTGCAGTATTTGGGAATTGTTAATTGGCAGGCCTAGAGGTTATTTGGATCTCGTTTACCGGTTAGCAGGACCTACAACTTGCACCCTCAGGATAAGTAACTGGTGCATCCCTAAGCTGTGCATTTCTCCCAAGGCTTGGAAGGAGGTGATAACTCCTTATTTCAGGTCTCTCTAACTTTCAGCTGTATTTTTAACTTCCTGCTGGCCTTCCTTTTTGTGAGTGTACCATCTTTATCTTTTCTATGAATTTTGCTTATTTCAGTGGGAGAATGAAGTATTGAAACAGTGGTTCTTAGATGCGGTTGTTTGCCAAGGCTGACATTTCAAGAGAAATTGGCTAAACCTGTTTTCAACCTAAGTAATGATGATGGAGGTTGCAGCATCTTCTGAAATGTGAGTATAAAATTGGACATGGTCTCTTAACAGCATAAGAAAACTTGAATGCAGTTTACCACCATCCTTGAAGGACTTTGA
>NW_007107556.1:0-1184 GCF_000164805.1 Carlito syrichta
TTCCATCTGGTATCATTTCCTTTCAATATGAAGAATTTTCTTCAGTATTTTTTGTGGTACAGGCCTAATGGCAGTGAATTCTTTCATTTTTTAGTTCATCTAAAGAGTTCCCATTTTTTCCTTCATTTGTGAATGACAGCTCAGCTGAACATAGATTTCTGGGTCATTAGTTTTTCCTTCCTGCCTTTTAAAGATGTCCTTCTATTGTCGTCTGACTTCCATGGTTTCTGAAGAGAAGTATGCTATCATTTGGAGTGCTGCTTCATGTAGGTATTTAAAAAAAAAATCTAGTTACTATCTTTGTTTATAGATTCTATCTGTGTCTTTAGATTTCTCTCCCCTCCTGTGACTTCAATTTCAACATGGCCTTTGCAACAATATTAATATAGTGTAGTTGAGGACCTTTCTTGTCAGCATTGAGCTAAACTTGAAAGATTTAAAAGCCAGTGTTAACCAGTTTTTTTTTAAAGCTAATTCTGCGGCTGGGCTTGGTGGCTCAGCCTGTAATCCCACGCCTTGGGAGGCTGAGGTGAGTGAATTACCTGAGCCTGTGAGTTCAAGACCCACCTGGGCAACTTGGTGAGACCTCATCTCTACAATAAATCAAAAAATTAGCTGGGTGTGGTAGCGCATGCCTGTAGTTACACCTACTTGGAAGGCTGAGGTGGAAGGATCACCAGAGCCCAGCAGGTTGAGGCTGTGGTGGTCAGGAGTGGCCACTGCACTCCAGTCTGGGTGACAGAGTGAGACTCCAACTCAAAAAACAAACAAACAAACAAAAAAGCTAATTCTGCATTGAATCTTTGTTAAATGAATGCTTAACCAGTGATTAAAATAACAGGAAAATATAAATTAAATACTACCAAATATAGCATTTATCTATAAAACTGAAGCATAACTAATTTTTTATAGTTAATTTTGTAATTATATAAATCAATATTAGCTACATTTATATTACAAATTCTAGTGTTATTCAAAATATGGTATTATAAAAAAGACTTTTTAAAGTGTTACAATATTTTAAAAAGTAACAACATAAGAAAGTTAAGTCATTTATACATGGCATTTTTGTCTTCTCTAGTTTAATTTTTCTACTTTTATCTGCTCTATAAGCTATCTTGCAGGTATTGTCAGAAGTACATGTTTCTATCCTCAAATTTAATTTATTGAAACATGATTGCATT
>NW_007107557.1:0-676 GCF_000164805.1 Carlito syrichta
CGCGCCTGTAGTTCCAGCTACTTGGAAGACTGAGGCGGAGGATCACCGGAGCCCAACAGGTAGAGGCTGCGGTGGCCGGGAGCGGCTACTGCACTCCAGTCTGGGTGACAGTGTGAGACTCCAACTCAAAAAAAAAAAAGAAAAGAAAAGAAAAGAAAATTATTTCTGGTCGGGCACTATAGCTAACGCCTGTAATCCCAGCACTTTGGGAGGCAGAGGTGAGAGGATTGCCAGAGCCCAGGGATTTGAGATCAACCTGGGCATTTTGGCGAGGCCTCGTCTCCACAATTAAAAAACAAAAACAAGCCGGGCTCGGTGTCTCAGCCTGTAATCCCGCGCTTTGGAAGGCTGAGGTGAGTGGATTGCCTGAGCCCGCAGGTTCAAGACCCACCTGGGCAACTTGGTGAGACCTCACCTCTACAATAAATCAAAAATTAGCCGGGCGTGGTAGCGCACGCCTGTAGTTCTAGCTACTTGGAAGGCTGAGGCGGAAGGATCGCTGGAGCCCAGCAGGTCGAGGCTGCGGTGGCTGGGAGCAGCCACTGCACTCCAGTCTGGGCGACAGAGTGAGACTCCACTCTAACAAAACAAACCAAAACACAACAACTAAAAATAACTACTAGTTGGGTGTGGTGTACATGCCTGTAGTTCTAGCTACTTGGAAAGCCGAGGTGGA
>NW_007107558.1:0-763 GCF_000164805.1 Carlito syrichta
CATTTTTCTGATAAATAGCAAAATATGAAAAACAAAATAAATGAGTGTTTTGATTTATTTTTGTTACATGGTATACTTAGTGTTTTGTAAACCTCTTCTAGGTAGTTTGCTGTGTGAAAATGTAGGTAAATATTTCACTGAGTATATTGAAAAAATATTTTTTATTTTTAGTATATTTATTTATTTATTTTTGAGTTGGAGTCTCACTGTCATCCAGACTAGAGGTCACTGGCTGCCTCCAGCCACTGCTGTCTCGACCTGCGGGGCTCCGGCGATCCTTCCACCTCAGTCTTCCAAGTAACTGGAAGTACAGGCGCATGCTACCATGCCCGACTAATTTTTTGATTTACTGTAGAGATGAAGTCTCGCCAAGTTGCTCAGGCGAGTCTCGAACCCACGGGCTCAGGCAATCCACTCACCTCGGCCTCCCAAAGCGCTGGGATCACAGGCTGAGCTACCGAGCCCAGCAAGAAATATTTTTTAAGGATCATGTATGAATTTAGACTGTATCTCAAAAGTATTGATCCCTTAGACAAGATCAGATGTCTATGCTACACTATTCTTTATCTTGAGGGCATGTGCCTATACATTATGCATGTAGCATACGTACATATGTGTATTCATATTTGGAGGTGTTTTCTAAATAGGAAGAGGCAATGAACAACCATGTTGTTCTTTCAGACTTGATCCCCAAAACTTTTCCTTTCTTCCATTTATGGTGGAATCTAGGAAGAAAATACCGTCATTAATAGAAGCTGTGATA
>NW_007107559.1:0-944 GCF_000164805.1 Carlito syrichta
TTCCACCATTCACAGACAAATATGCAAATCTGTGAATATAACTTTCTTATAACATTAATCCATAATTTCTACAAATGACCTCCAACATTTTTGTCAGTATCATCAAAGAGAGAGTCAGAAAGCAGTAGTCTTGAGTACAGAAACTGGCATATGGAAGGCATAGTTGTTTCTCTCCTCTTAGAAAATAAATTGTGTGAGGTATTTTGTATTGTTCAGAGCTACAGCCTCAGCTCAGAATAGTAGTTGGTACTTCAAAGGTGGTCCACGTCAGTGGGAGGAATCATGTTTAATGAGGAAGAAACAGTGACTTATGTAACAACATAGGTTATGGCCATGCATGTAAACAGAAGAGAATAGTTAAGGTCTAGAAGTCAATTTTATATGAAATAGATACATAATTTAGATAACATTATTTGACCTAAATTCTTTAGATAAATGTCTGAATTTCTTAAAATTTGCTAAATGATTATTCCAAATAGTTCTGCTTTCAGTATCGATGTATTTTAAAATCATGTTATTTCTGAACTCAATTGTCCAACTAACTTTACACCTACCATACAACTAACTCCCATTTGTAGAAACCTTAACACTGGCAAAGCACTCCCATACATGTTATCTCTGAGCCTATATAATCACAAGTGGGCATGGACTCACATTCACTCACTGCTTCCTGAACACAAGCTTGGGAACAGGTCTGGTCCATGATGAAGCACCCATAGATCCTTCTGCATCTGAGAAGTCCATGGGTAGACCTAGATCCTACAGCCTCTGGGGATCTAGGTGATGATATCAGCACAAGGTTTATGTTTACATCCTCAAACTGACCTTTGTCTGGTGTGGCTTCATTTGTGGTGGCTCTCTCAGCTTCTCCAAATTTACATTCAATAATATTAGCGGTAAGAGAGATTTATTTCTAAGAACTGCAGCAGAAATGATGAGACTGG
>NW_007107560.1:0-896 GCF_000164805.1 Carlito syrichta
CTGCTTTTGTCTCTAAACCACAGGGGTTTTACTCTCTGTAAAAAAAAGGATAATCATATTCACTTCTTAGAGTTGACACCAATAATAAATGAGATAATGTTTAATAGTGTTTCATACAAATGCTAATAATTACTCTTTATTATTATATTTTATAACTTTCTCATGGATGAATGAATAAGTAAATCAGTGAATTAAGTAGAGATCTTGTATATATTTCTTCATCAGTTTCCTTCCCCCTCTAAAAAAAGATGAAATAGACAGGTGTTGTCATGAAGACCTCCAAGTAAAAGTAATTCTCTCTGACTCTCCAAAAGACTTGAAAACACAGACCCAGAGAAGGGTGATCAGATAAGTAGCGAATTAAAGACTTTTTGCCTGTGAAGAGTAGGTGTGGCCTTCAGGAGCTTTTCAAAAAAAGGCCTCCCACTAACAGAAGAATTTAGGCCTGAAGCCATATATTTTGTTAAAGCTATTACTGGCTCTAAGAGGTTATTTAAAACACAGAATCTTAGAGGGGGGAGAGCCTGGAGTTTTATGAGACTGAAGATTTTAAGAAATTTAAACCAGGCTTCCTTCCACTGCCTAGACTATAAAAGATTTTTTAATGAGTTGAAATTAAGGAAGGACTACACCTACTAGAAAAGAAGAGAAGAAAGTTCTATTACTTTGAGGTTTCAGATTTGATTTTAAAAAAGATGACAGTGTAAAGCCCAGTTGTGGCAGGTCGCTTTCTGAAAGTAACTTTTAAAGCATTTTTCATATCCTAAATTTGCACTCTTTGCAGACATGTGCACATATATTCTGCTTTCAGAATAATTTTGCAAAATTGCACACAACTGACATAAAAGGTGGAAGCTTTTTAATAAAGAAATTGCATTTATAAATGATCTGTACTA
>NW_007107561.1:0-1021 GCF_000164805.1 Carlito syrichta
GACATTCCAACTCAAAAAAAAAGAAAGCAAAAAGAAAAAGAAAAAGCATTGTCTATTTGTTTGGCACAGTTTCTATTGACAACCATCTTGTAACAAGGTGAGGGTCAATCGGAAACCAAGAAGGGAAGGGCCCAGGAGAAGAGCCCTAGCTCCTGATTGTCCTACGCCTAGAGCCCAACCTACCCATGGAGTTCCAGAAGTGTGAGGTGATAAGTATTGTTCAAGCCCATTTGAATCAGATTTCTCTTCCTTGTAAGCAAAGACATCCTAACAAATACACTGATTTTTGTGTGCAACTAAGTCCCAGCAGAGTCTTCTCTCCTTTGACAGTCGTGAAGAAGATGCATTTAACATTTTGTGAGTTAATTTTTTTAGTCTTATAATTTAATATATGTTTATTTTGTTCTTGTTTAAAGTGTATAACCAGGCCAGGCTCAGCCTGTAAGCCCAGTACTTTGGGAGGCTGGGGTGAGTGGAATCCCTGAGCCTGTGGGTTCGAGACCCAATTGGACAACTTGGAGAGACCTGTCTCTACAATAAATCAAGAAACGAGCAGGGTGTGGTAGCATAAGCCGGTAGTTCTGGCTACTGGGAAGGCTGAAGAAGAAGGATAGCCTGAGCCTGGCAAGTCAACATTGGGATGGCTGTGAGTATGCCACTGCACTCCAGCCAGGGCAACAGAGTGAGACTCCAACTCAAAAAATAAAAAAATAAAAGTAAAAAGCGTATAACCGGAAAGCACAATTTTAATTTTTGTTTTGTTTTTAACAATTATGGGCAGTGGCCCTTTAAAAATTTGGGAAAGGAAGTAAATACCCTGTTAAATGGGTAGAAAGGAAGTAAATGTCCTCTAATGTAGATACATATCTGCCGCTCTTTGCTAAGCCATTTTAAAATCAAAGCTAGTGCCTCACTAAGCTGGCATTTGTGAGAATGGTCACTCAAGTCTCCATGATGAGGAAAAATAAGTCATGTGTGTACATGATGAGGAGATGTCTTAGGAATACACAGGCCCAGGAGG
>NW_007107562.1:0-1097 GCF_000164805.1 Carlito syrichta
CAACTAGTTAGAACAGTTATATAACTCATTAAACAACTCCTTAAGTCAGCTAGTATCTGATTAGCCAACTAGTTAAGTCAGCTAGCTAAGTCAGCTGGCTAACTATCTACCTAACTATGTCAGCTAGCTAAGTCAGATAGCTCACTAGTTAGCTAACTATTTAATTCAGCTACTTCATCTTCTATCTAACTAGTTGGCTAATTAGCTAAGTCAGCTGGTTATTCAGCTAGTTAAATAGTTAGCTAACTATTTATTAAAGGTAATTAATTCAGCTAGCTAACTAGTTAAGTCAGCTAGCTAAGTAGTTAAGTCAGTTAGCTAAGTCAGCTAGTTAAGTCAGCTTCTAATATAGTCAGCTGGTTAAGACAGCTAGCTAGCTAGTTAGCTAAATGGTTAAGTCAGCATGTTGAGTCAGGTTGTTAGCTAGTTAACTAATTGGTTAGTTCAGTGGGTTGAGTCAGCTAGCTAGCTAGTTGGCAAATGGGTGGAGTCAGCAACTTGACTAGGCTGGGTAGCTAGTTAGCTAATGAGTTAAGTCAGCTGGATGGTCAGCTAGATAGCTAGATATCTAACAAGTTAAGTCAGCTGCTTTAGTCAGCTAGGCAGCTCTTTATCTAATGATATAAGTCAGATGATTAATTCATCTAGTTAGCACATTAGATAACGACTAAGCTAACTAGTTATCTAGCTAGTTAAGTCAGCTAGTTAGCAAGACAGCTAACTATGTAAGTCACCTTGTGAGTTAGGTAGCTAGCTAGTTAGCTAACTATTTAAGTCAGTTGGCTAACTAGGTAGCTAGCTAGTTAGCTAACTAAGTCAGCTGGCTAGCTAGGTAGCTACTAGTTAAGTCAGCTACTTAAGCCAGCTGGCTAGCTAGGTAGCGAGCTAGTTAATCAGTTGGCTAGCCAGCTGTATAACTGGTTAATTCAGCTAGTTAAGAAAACTCTCTAGCCTACCGGTTAGGTAGGAAGCTAGCTAGTTAAGTCACCTAGATAGCTACCTGGCTAGCTAGTGATGTCAGCAAGTTAAGTCAGCCGGCTAGCCAATGGGTTAGCTGGTTAAGTCAGCTAGTTTAGTCAGCTGTCTAGCCAGCTGGG
>NW_007107563.1:0-1372 GCF_000164805.1 Carlito syrichta
AACTTACATAAAAATAATAGTGTCAAGAAAGCCCTACAGTGAGCCCTTGTATCTGGGAGCTCCACATCTATGGATTCGAAAAAATGCAGATCAAAAATATTTGAAAAAAATAACCCAAATAAAAATACAATATAGCAACTATGTACATAGCATTTACATTATATTAGGTATTATACGTAATCTAGACAGGATGTACAGCACAGAGGAGGATGCATGTAGGTTCTCTGCAAATACTACTCAATTTTATATGAAGGACTTGAGCATCTCTGCAGGTTTGGGTATCCAAGGGGGCCCTGGAACCGTCTTCCATAAGTATCGAGGGAGGCTACTGTGCTGAGTAGCTATTGGTCTCTAATTGATTGCTCAGACAATTGTGTGTCTGGTTTTCAGTTGTTGAGTTAATCATGAACAGAATTAAAATACTTATAAAATCCTTAGAGAGATTGTATTTCACTTTATTAGGATACTGCAGTATTTGGGCATTGTTAATTGGCAGGCCAAGAGGTTATTTGGATCTCGTTTACCGGTTAGCAGGGCCTACAACTTGTACCCTCAGGATAAGTAACTGGTGCATCCCTAAGCTGTGCGTTTCTCTCAAGGCTTGGAAGGAGGTGATAACTCCTTATCTCAGGTCTCTCTAACTCTCAGCTGTATTTTTAACTTCCTGCTGGCCTTCCTTTTTGTGAGTGTACCATCTTTATCTTTTCTATGAATTTGCTTATTTCAGTGGGAGAATGAAGTATTGAACAGTGGTTCTTAGATGCGGTTGTTTGCCAAGGTTGACATTTCAAGAGAAATTGGCTAAACCTGTTTTCAACCTAAGTAATGATGATGGAGGATGCAGCATCTTATGAAATGTGAGTAATAAAATTGGACATGGCCTCTTAACAGCATAAGAAAACTTGAATGCAGTTTACCACCATCCTTGAAGGACTTCGAAACTGTGGCTTTTAACTGATTTATTGGGTCTTTTTGCTCTACCCAGCCTCTCTTTTCAGAAATTCAGAGGAAGAAATGATGTGTTGCTAAAGTAGATCCACACACACACACACACACACACACACACACACACACACACACACACACACGCATAGATTTATATAAAATCTTATTTCTAATTATAGACTACTTTAGGAACAGTCTGTAATTTGCTATGAAAGTCTGTGATAATAATTGACTAATTCAAAAGACCAAATGCTTTAACTTATATTTGTGAAAATGTCAACACAGTATAAGAAAGTGAGGGCAAGATCAGTTTCCAGAAGCATCCATCATGTCAAGCCCCAGCGCACCCAGGGTCTGCTTCTGAATCATCTTCTCTAAGTCCAGAGGGGAACCTTGGTCCTCAAGGCTCTCCTGTCATTTAAGTTAC
>NW_007107564.1:0-766 GCF_000164805.1 Carlito syrichta
TCAGATGGTGGCATTCCTTTGGGAGTCTAAGAAGTAATTCTGAAGCGGGGAGCCCAGGCAAACCTTCTCTACAGTTACAGCTATCGTATTACATTCTGGGACAGGGCAGGTATTTATTAAGTAGGCAGGGTGAACAGCAGATACGGTTTGGTGGAAAATGTCATGCATCGTGACTAGTCAAGGGTAGAACTGAAGACACACCCAAGGGTGTCTGGTAAGTGGACTTCTGAAAACTGATATAAACGACTGGACATGGGACTTCGCGGAACTCTTTGAAAACATAAAGCGTTTCTGGGTTTGAAGAGTTTGCATTATTTTTTAAATTTCCACTTTGATTTCTGAAAAATGGAGTCACTTTCCTCACAAGTGGATACAATATGTATGTCAGATGCCAGAATCTCCGTGGGACCACTAAAAATGTTAGGTTGAGAATCCTGGTAGGGGACTTTAAAATGTTAGATCAGACCCACCGGTGTTGTGGTGCGCAATCCAGTGACTCTTGAAAGATGCAAAGAATTGTACAGAAGTTAGATAGCATGATATAGTTTTTTAGAAAGTAAATTAGAGAGAAGAGAGAGGAGATTCACCTCCCCGATGTAGGAGAGGAGGTCAAAATTAGGAAACATGGCTACAATCGCTCAGAGAGACGTGACCAGACTGTAGCTTCGCAAAGGAAGATTCACTGCTGTGTAAAGTTGAGTGTCTTTTAAACATTCCCTTTGAGAACAGCACCCCTGCTTCCCAGGTTCTGCGGCTGCTTCTCCTC
>NW_007107565.1:0-707 GCF_000164805.1 Carlito syrichta
AATTTTTTGGATAAATAACATCATCCTGATGGAATTTAAATACAGCTCTGTAGTCCATCAGTATATATTAATAATCTTTAAAGTACTAAGTTTCATGTGATCTCATATTTTATCTAATCAGGAAATATCTAGATTGATATAATTTGTAACTTCTAAGGCAGCCTCTTTTTGTCAATAGTTTAATTTTCCCGTTTTAACGTTCATTTGAGGGGGAAAGATACAGAAGTTGTCATCAACTCAAAAGAATAAATGTTAGCCCAGTTGTCTATTTTCACCACACATATTGAAAGAGAAGTTATGGCAATTTTTCAATTTGGTTCGAATTATTATTTCCCCTAATAATTGTGCAAAAGTTTACCTGTTAAAATGTGTCTGTTGATATAAAATAGTAAATGAAATAGCAAGTAATTATGCTGTGAATATCATTTTGCCTTTTCATTAAATGTAAGTGTTCATTTCTTAGACATGAATATTTATTTTAAGCAGGCAGAGTGGCAAAATATCAACATGATATTAGGGTCTATAGACCAGCGGAATTCTTAAAACAGATTTAGAAATACAACTTGAACACGTTGTCATGGTTTTAAGCTTCAGTGTCTCATTTCTGCAGTTGAGGAAAGATATTCATTTGACTATTGATTTGAGGATCATATGACACAATGCATTTAAGAAATACACATTACTATTGACATATTACTATTATATTC
>NW_007107566.1:0-1307 GCF_000164805.1 Carlito syrichta
CATCTCTACAATAAATGAAATAATTAACCGGGCGTGGTAGCGAGCACCTGTAATTCCAGCTACTTGGAAGGCTGAGGCGGAAGGATTGCCGGAGCCCTAGCAGGTCGAGGCTGCAGTGGCCAGGAGTGGCCACTGCACTCCAGTCTGGGTGACAGAGTGAGATTCCAACTAAAACATATAATAATAATAATAATAAATAAATAAATTGTTTGACTATATCATGCATGTCCCTTTCTGATCTGTTTATGCTGTTGCTTTCTTAGCAATATCGATCTTTAAGACAGTGCAAAAAGTCAGTCAGTCTCGGTAGCTCAGTCTGTAATCCCAGCGCTTTGGGAGGCTGAGGTGAGTGGATTGCCTAAACCCGCGGGTTCGAGACCCGCCTGGGCAACTTGGCGAGACCGCATCTCTATAATAAATCAAAAAATTAGCCGATTGTGGTATCACATTCCTGTAATTCCGGCTACTCAGAAGGCTGAGGCAGAAGGATAGCTGGAGCCCAGCAGGTTGAGGCTGTGGTGGCTGGGAGCGGCCACTGCAGTCCAGTATGGGTGACAGAGTGTGACTCCAACTGAAAAAAAAAAAAAAAAAGTCTATGTTTTGAACACATCCCAAAGCAACTTGAAATAGTAGGTTTCAAACTGATGATATTTTAATGTAACTTTAACAATAAGATATATGTGATGATAATAATGTTGCTAAGTTATACTCCGGTAAAATAATTGCACAGATTTTGGCTGCCCAAACTTGAGACATATGTTTTTGTGCATGCAGCCTTTAAAGATTTTAACACAATCCAACTGGGAAAACTGTTAAGCTGTCATTCCCGAAGAAATGATACAGACAGGCAAACCATTAAGCCTGCGTATGCCTGAAAATACAACACTGACATTCAAAGTGAAGACATTTAAAGTGGAGTGTGAGTGTACACACACACACACATTTTAACTTCTTACTCAAAATCTACAGCAAGATTTTCTCCCTATAGACAAGCAATCTTACCAAGTTCAGCAGCCTATTGTAGCTACTGATATGATAAAAGGATGACCCTTTTCACATTTTCTGTCTGAATATAAAAGTAAGAAAAAGCAGAAGAAACATGAAAGCTGGCCTTTACCCGCTCCTTCTGAAATCAAAAGGACCTCATATAGGTAACACATACATATAAACACAACTGATGTTTCACTAATCAAGAACATACTCATGAACAATTCTGTATACGTACTTTAGAATCATTAAGAACGTGATTTTGAGCTGGATTCGGTGACTCAGCCTGTAATCCCGCACCTTGGGAGGCTGAGGTGAGA
>NW_007107567.1:0-1221 GCF_000164805.1 Carlito syrichta
CCAGATAAACTAAATGAAGTACTTATGCTTATTTACAAGCCATGTATAGGATAATGAAAGGAATGTCAGGATAGCTAACTATTTTCACCAAGATCAAGGTTTTGAACAAAAGAAAGAAACAGTAATTGTGGTCATAAAGTCAATACTGAGAGTAATAGTGGTCTGCATTCTAACTCCTATCACAGACTTTAAAGATTAGGAAAAGGCTTCTCTTAAAAAAAAATTCCATGAGAGATACAGCTTTCAAACATATTCCATATTAGGATTTATGATTTGTGACATTCAATCAGGCTATATTAATGCATAAGTAATTTACTAGAAATATACCAACAGTTTTGTAAGATACAGCAGTTCTTTCAAACAGGAGTCACAGGCCACATCTAGTAAATTATTGATTTAATATACCACAACGTTCTTCTGTGACCTGCAAAAAGTCATCACTTTTGAATGTTCCTAACTTGCTTTCTGTGAATAATTTATACATTGCACAGTAGTCTTCATTATAGAGTATATTTGATAATAAATTATACATTACACAAATGAAGAAGCAGATGTGAAATTTAAAGTAGTTTAAGACTATGTTGTGTGTATTATAATGTCTTTAAGATTCAAGTAGTAATTCTTCTACACAAATGTTTTGAGATTCTTCTAATTCATTCAGTGGTAAGGTATTTCTAGTTCTTCCTCTTCAGTCTTTCTCCATCCCACACACACAACCCTGCTCAAACCACAGGAAGAAAATCTTTTCATTGGATGACTAGGCTGTAATCTCAGAGTCTGATTTCTCTAGAAATATCACATCTGTTTGCTGCATCACTGTATGCTTAATTTGGGGGGTAAAACAAGAATATATGTAGTATAGTTGGATCACAGTCACATTTTTCTTATACATATCAAATCATAAAAATTCAGGCCACAGTATTTTTAAAAAGTTAACAAATAGGAAAAGAAATAACAAGAAAAAGAAATAAGAAATTAGTCTGTGTGGACGATTTTACTCACTAAATAAGGGTATTCCCCAGACTATACTAACATAGATCTGCTACTATAAATCGATAGACATGATTGCTATTCCCTCAGTGGAGCTCAGTCTCCATATAGGTTTCATATTGCAAACATCTTACCATTGACTATATTTCTAAAATTTAAGAAACTTATCTTTCGTGTACTATTGCCCCTAAACATAAAACAACAGTGCTTACTGGTAATCATAACAAAGGA
>NW_007107568.1:0-730 GCF_000164805.1 Carlito syrichta
CGTATGGCTTTTGCATATTGCGTGACGTCCTAGGCCCTTTACCCTGTGGCGAGCTTGATGAAGGCTTCTGCCGGGCCCTACTGGTCAAAGCTGTGAGATACGCCTGATACCTGGCACCGGGAAGTCTGGACCAAAAAAATCACTCGCTGTCGATAAACGTGGCTGAAGTTCAAGCGCTCGTCCCTGCTCTGCCGGTCATGTGGCTGACGTGGAGGTCCTGGCGACTCTGGACCGTAAAAGCGAACTGTAAAAGTCTAGAAGGGGAGCGGGACCGTTTTGAAAGACCTCGAGTCTGGCTCTGCACCCTGGATTCGAACTCAGAGATAAACTTCTCTCTACCGGTTCCCCGCCCCTCTGAGTTACTGGCATCGGGAGGAGCAGCCGAGCGTTGCTCAGACCGTGACACGGGGACAGGGCCTCACGATGCCGGCCAGGCTGGTCTCAAACTCCTGGCTCGAAGCCATGCTCCCTCCTCAGCCTCCCAAAGTGCTGGGATGACGGGCGTGAGCCACCGCACCCGGCTTCTGCTTCCTTTGGAATGTGGCTATTAGAAACCGTTTCATTTGGGGCCCTCTCTTCCTTTCTCCACCATCGTGGCGTGCACGGTGGACTCCGTTGCTCTCCATGCCTTCTCACGAGGCTTTCAGGATCAAGCGATGCCTGGCCGAGAGACAGAAGCAAAATCGTCCCATTCTCCCAGGGGATTCGGGATGAAAAGCTGGTCATAGAA
>NW_007107569.1:0-1308 GCF_000164805.1 Carlito syrichta
CAAAGGTGGTCCACGTCAGTGGGAGGAATCATGTTTAATGAGGAAGAAACAGTGGCTTATGTAACAACATAGGTTATGGCCATGCATGTAAACAGAAGAGAATAGTTAAGGTCTAGAAGTCAATTTTATATGAAATAGATAAATAATTTAGATAACATTATTTGACCTAAATTCTTTAGATAAATGTCTGAATTTCTTAAAATTTGCTAAATGATTATTCCAAATAGTTCTGCTTTCAGTATCGATGTATTTTAAAATCATGTTATTTCTGAACTCAATTGTCCAACTAACTTTACACCTACCATACAACTAACTCCCATTTGTAGAAACCTTAACACTGGCAAAGCACTCCCATACATGTTATCTCTGAGCCTATATAATCACAAGTGGGCATGGACTCACATTCACTCACTGCTTCCTGAACACAAGCTTGGGAACAGGTCTGGTCCATGATGAAGCACCCATAGATCCTTCTGCATCTGAGAAGTCCATGGGTAGACCTAGATCCCACAGCCTCTGGGGATCTAGGTGATGATATCAGCACAAGGTTTATGTTTACATCCTCAAACTGACCTTTGTCTGGTGTGGCTTCATTTGTGGTGGCTCTCTCAGCTTCTCCAAAATTTACATTCAATAATATTAGCGGTAAAGAGAGAATTATTTCTAAGAACTGCAGCAGAAATGATGAGACTGGAAGTTGAGGATAAAACAGCCTCACTCCAAAACACGTAATGGACTGTGAACAAGCTCTTCCACCAAAGAACAAGTATAGTACAGAAGCAATCATGTGCAGTACACCTGGCCTGTCCCACCTCCCTCAAAATGAATACGCCTTCCCCTCATTTTATAATTATAGCTAGGACTTACTCTATCTCTTTTATGGTTGATATTTTGCTTTACGCAGTGACTTCTCCTTTGCATTACTACTATATAAGACACCAGTTTTTCTATTTTAAAATAATGGTTTTTGACTGATGTAAATGTTCTATATCTGAATTATGGCAATAGTTACATAGGTATCACATCTGTCATAATTCATGGGTGCATTTTATTGTATGTAAATTTTACCCCAATAAAGGGTAATTTTTTAAAAATAATGATGATGGTAATGTTAACAATATGTATTGTTTTGCTGTGTAGCAGGATCTGTGCTAAGCAATTTATTACATTTCCTGCTTTCGTATATACTACAAACCTGGGAAGTAGGTACTGCTATCATCCCCATTTTACAGGTAAGGAAACTAAGGCTTAAAGAAGTCAGGCACTAGGGTCACATAGTACTGATACAGCTTGGCTTAGAATTCAAAT